>NW_015090810.1:7149814-7330333 GCF_001431845.1 Calidris pugnax
CCTCCTCCCCTTCCCTTCCCTTTTCCCCTTCCCTTCCCTTCCCTTTTCCCCTGCCCTGCCCTTCCCTTTTCCCCTTCCCTTCCCTTCCCTTTTCCCCTTCCCTTCCCTTTTCCCCTTCCCTTCCCTTCCCTTCCCTTCCCTTCCCTTCCCTTCCCTTTTCTCACTTATCCTGTTTAAAAAAATCAGTAAACCTGCACTTCACTCATGTTAACTTCATGCTTAACAGAATATGACAAACTGACAAAAGGATCATCACTGGGGATTTTTACACACCCATTTTTCACACCCCTATAATAGTCTGGATATTTAGTCTGAAGTTTCTGTCTTTCAGAAAAAAGGATCATAAAATAGCGTACTTTGAATTGTCTGTGAATTAGACTGTGACTCTCTTGTTTTCTTTGTATCAACATATTTTTCCTAATTCAAACTTCATTGAATTCAATAAAGAATCCCTCTGAACTTTCAAGGGTTGCAAAACAGTCCCAGGCTGTTACAGAAAATCTTATAAGCTGAAACTATAACAGGCTCTTATTTTATGCAGTCAAGTTCCTATTTTATGCAGTCTTGGAGAAGTTTATTAAGGTAAGGAGTAACATTGGCTTGTGACCACTATTTGGTTGTACGCTAGTAGCATTCTGATAGAGTTGTCTGAAATTTCACTTATTTTCTCCAAGTAATGTGGGAAGGAAAAGGTTACAATTGTTTGGGTTATCTAAGTTGCACTGAGGGTTTTACAAAATGAAACTACACCATGTCATTTTTGTGCTTTAAATTATTTCTGATTTTTGAAAATAGCTCTGAGAATGCACTCTAAAGAGATCTGTGCTAGAAATAAACAAAAGACATTTGCAATTTAATCCCATATTAATAAAGGTTCTTCTTATTATTGAATTTGGGTTTTGTTTGCTTCATTGGCCTTGAATTATTTTCTCAGTTGAAAATCCACTCTGTATTTCATCACATTCTAGATCAACACCAAAGGAATAATGTATGACAATTCAAAAAAAGGAAAAAGGAAATGTATAATGCAACTTAGTAACACTATGTAATTGTCATACTGCTGAAATGTAAGCGTTGGAGAGGGATATGAAAATGTCAAGCAAGAAGTGTAGTTTCTGTATTTAAGAATTAAAGGTGTGCCAGCCTTTACTGTCAGAATACACTTTCAGGAGGCAGCAATGAAAGTTTATATTACAAAGGTCACTCAGAGAAGAAGAATGTCACAAAGTTAAGTACATCCAGGGAAGATCAGATAATAGGGAATATCTTTTTCAAAGCTAAAATGATAGATTGCAAGAATGGTAAAATAGAGCACATGGCAGATAGAAAGGGAAATCAAGACAAGAAAAAAAATATAATAGAAGGGTAATATAATATACGTGAAGCTGTAGAAATCATAAAAGAGATGCTTGGAAACAAGAGTGAAACTTATTGAATAAAATAAAATTTATTCAGAGCATTCAGATGGTAAGATTCAGAAAAATAACCAGCAGAGTGGCATCTTAGCTGATTGCAAGATGCTTGATGAATACATTTTAAAAAATTGTCATGTGTTTTCATATAACACCATATGAATAATTTAACAGCAATGCCAAGATTTATGAAAAGAGCATTATCAGAGTTAATGCCTGAGACAAGAAATTGCGGGGGCTTAGGGTGACTGTATAGTTCTAATTTATAAAAACTTACAGCATTTAACATGGACTTGTAAAGCTGGGACAAGATATTTCTGGATTTCTACAGTATTAACAAAGATGAAAGCCTAGTGATATTTGGGAATTCTGTACTAGTTATCATGTAATAAAATCTTTGGCAAACAGAAAATGTATAATGCTGTCAAAGCAATATTTATACAGAATAGCAAGCCTAATTATTTTTCACTTAATATTTTGCTTCCTTTGATGAGCTCATCATAAAGTGATCCTTTGTACTGAGCAAGAAATTTCATGATGTCATTAAAATGTTACAGACACAATCATTATGTAATGTTAGTAATTTTGCCCTTGGAAAACATATAAGGAAGAGCTTGTGTGGGCAGATTGATTCGGTTGCTTCATGCCTGGCCACAACACGAGACAGACACATTATTTAAGTTTCCTGTGTCAAAAACCTTGACAAAGAAACCCACCTTTATTCACCATGTTGGGCTTTCCTATGACACACAAAAAAGTTGATGAACGGGTACAAAACTGAGAGGTTTCCATCCATTTGCCTGCATAGCCCTCATCTGCAGGATTACAACAGTTCCTTGCAGTAATGGGAAACTGTTGGGGAAATCTCTTGAGAGGATATAAGTGGATGGAGCACAAAAATAGAGATAGTGGTGGTTTTGAATTTATGATACCATAACCGTTTTCCAACTTCACCTGCCTTAGTGTCTCCTATAGGGAGAAGATGCTAAGCTGAACTTCCATGGTTGCAATATGTGTACAACCAAGACAATCTGATCCTCTACCCCAGTGGTGTTGAAATCAGAAATGGTGAGTGTAATAATTCTGAATAGAGCACTTTTATAAGGAGCGACATAATTTTAAGTAAAATATTTAGACAGTGCAAGTATAGGTTCTGACCGGAAGAGCATAGATTATGGCTTCAGGCTCACTTTAGGGCAGGTGAGGTTAAAGGCAACCTTTCTGCTAAACAGTCTGTTTAGCTGTCTGTTTTTTGCAAACACGCCAGAACACTGGTAGCACACTACTCTGATAATGTGGTGGTTTCCACTTTTTCTCTACAAATATTAAAGTTTTGGTCAAACCTAAAATCCTGCTAAAGTGCAAATAAGCCCTGGGTCAACAAATATTAATAAAACTCTTCATTTTTTCTTTCTCCATTGGTGGGCTAAAGAAATAATGTAAATTCAATTTCAAACTGTATGATACAGTGTGCTTCATGAGTGACTTAGAGGTCATACTTCTTTCCCTACGGCTCATATGACCTGAAATCCACAGTCATTTCCAAATCTTCCAGTAATTTAATTCAATTAAATGCTACAACATCTTTTACCTTGGCTAATAGTCAGTCCTTAGCTATAGAAAGCACATACCTGATGACCACAGCCCTTTCTCAGAAATATTCTAATCACTAAATTTGTACCAGCAACATAAAACTCACATATACATTGAACTGGTCATAAAGTCTGGCCATAGTCTGGACCATGGCATATCTCCAGTTACAAAAATACAAGCATTGTACCAACCAGAAAAATAGATCTTGCTGTGGACACGCTGACTCCCAAATGTTTGAAGATACTGGGGTCAAACCATTACCCCTTAGAACTATAACAATTGACGCAAAACAATCTGGAAACAGGCTTTTCAGTTGGACTTCTCTTGAGGTCAGGTTGTCAGCAGAGCAAGAAAAAACACAGAGAGAAGAAAAATCCATGAAACCATGGCACAACTTCCAGGAATCCTCAGCTAGAAGCAGCATGTATTTATAATTCTGTTCCTCCTAAATTGGAACACAAACTGTGTACTCTGCAAAAAAGACTGTGTAACAGCAGAGATTGGACATGTGTAGGACTTTAAGAGAGAATTTGATGAAGGTCTGTCTGAATAGGGTGAAATCTCAGGCTGTTAATCTTGTTTGTCCACATAAGCCTTTTTTTATGTGATCGAGTTTTACTTGAAGATATGTCTTAAGCAAGTTCACTTAACCAAGAAAAGACGAGTTGGGTTTTAGTGCTGAAGTTTTGACTTTTGCAATCTATATATGTAATACATTTTTAAAGAATGCTTTGCATATGCATGCAGACTATTACACAAGTACACTATGATTATAAAACAAAACAAACAGGTTCTATACTTATTTTAATCTCTGCAGTGAGGAACATTAGAACATTCCTGCTTTTATGCTTTTTCAGACTGCTGTATATCAGGCATGACTACCAATAACAGTTGTGACTATTTTTCTTTTCATTTTCATTCTTCTTCTGTACGTTGTGGCTTATTTTGCAAAACAGATCCTATCTTGAAACTGCAAACAGCTGAAAACTCTTAGTAAAAAGCAGATGTTGTATTAAAATATTAGACTTACATATTGCAGTTCAGTGGCATATGACATTAAGGGTGGGACTCAGGCTGATTATATGGTTTTTTTACATTCCTATCGTTTCTTTTCACCAGGGAGATATAAAAGTTCCCACAAAAACTATAATTAGGCCTCAGGTCTTTCTTCCTCTCTGTCTGTGAATATTTCTCTGATTTCAGCAATCATGATTTACTGTCATGATAAAATCTACTGATTCATGAGCCACCAATTTACTTGGTCATCTGTTCCTACACAAGCCATAGGAAGTAGGAAAGGCGGAACTTACATCCCTCCACTTGCCCTGGACCACCTCTACTTTCATCATTTATGACAGACACTTGTTCCAACTCTTTTTGGAAATTCCCACAATCCCCTTGGCAGAACCATGCAATTGTTACTTTAAGAGAAGGATGATTTCTTTTTTTTGTTTTAATGCATAACCTATGTCTTTTGCTGAAAAGAAAAAAAAAGTATTGCTATCACATAAAAAAAAACTCCTGTAGTTATATCTGTCTTTCTCTATGCTAAATAATACCATTTCAATCAACCTTTTGTCATAGGTCACATTTTCTATGTTTCTGGTCTTTCTCATTTTTCTACTAGTTTGATCTTCCTCTTTCTAAAAGTATGGTATTAACAAACTGGTACTTCAGCTGGGGCCATTCCAACACTGAGCAGGGTAGAATCATTAGGTCACATATTTTTCAGGGTATATTCTTGACAGCCCAATATAGCAGTTGTCTTTTTGCAACACTGTTGGCATTGTGGACTCAAGCTGGGGTCCATTACAACCCCCGAGATCCTCTCCTTCAGTCCTTCTGCTTAGTCAGCTTGTATTTGTTCTTGCAACTATTTATTCTTATCTAAGCACAGTGCTCTGCTGATTCAGTAACTTTATCTTTTCAATTTGTCAGGAACTTTTTTTTATTCTAATCATGTCCACGAATGCACTTCGTGTCTCAGCCCATCTGCAAATTCCTTAAGCATCCTCTCAAGTCCTTTGCCCAGTTCTCTAGTGACAAACTCAAACCAGGACGGATGTCTGTCAAGTCTCATTCACTGCAGTCCTCCATTTTGAGAATACTGATTGAGAATACTACTGATAGCTATAAACCAGGTATGGTTTCCCATCAATTTCTGCACTAGTAACAATTTAACCTAAACCACATTTGCCAAGCTTTCATATAAGATCATATTGCAAAATGTCTTACCAAAAGATGTATACTGCCAAGTCCTTCTTTCACCTACCATGTAATTGTTTTGATACGATTTGCCCCTCACAACTTCCCCTTGGGTGCTTATTCCTCTCCATTATCACTCAAGTGGTTGAAAATTCTTTCATTATTAGGTGCATGTTTTTTTTCCAGAAGTGGAAGTTTCTGTAACCACCTTACATTTCCTATTTCTTTCTCCTTTTTTTTGTTTATATGTAAAGACCAGCTTTGCCATTTTCTTGTTTGTGGAACTTCCATAAGGTCTCAGAGAAAATGACTACTGGTTTGCAACTGCTTTAACCAGATCTGTGAGTACCACAGGGCGAATTTCACCTGGTTTACTTGATTTACAGCACCTACAAAACAGCTCTCGCCTGCTCATTCCCTACAGTATAGAATGATATGTTTTTTTCAACCTAACACTGGGCTGTGTTAACTTTGTGACCACAGTGGGTCCTTTTAGCAAAGGTGGTAGCATACTGCCTTGTGGTGCGCTGCCATGCTTTCCAGAAGCCTTCATGTTGCACCACATCTGTAAGTGCTGAAAAAGATAGAAGAGCAGCAGAGTGAGCTGTTACCAAACTAGCAGAATGTGTTCATCTTCTCTAATTGACAGCATATTGTTTTTACATTATTGTTTCCTATCTTTGGCCTGATATATTTTTTACAGATAAAGGAAAGCTCTCTCCTTCTCTGTCTCTTTCCATATGTCTGCCTTCTTCCTTTACTTCTTGTTCTCTGTCTGTTATTGGGAGTTACAGATCTTGCATGATCTAATGAGATGAATGTTATAAAGTGAGAATAGGAAGCTCTGTGCTTTCACCGAACTAATCTCTACCCTGGTCTAAGGGGCTTATTTGCAGCTGAAAGTCCTGGCAGTCTAGAAATAAATGCCTCATAAAGAATTACTTAATTTAGTTAATAATGTTTGAATCAAGTCATTCTTCATTTTCCATAAAACTAGAATAGGCTAGAAGTAATTCAATTATTTTTTACAAGTACTAATGAATAAAGTAAATGTGTAATTTCCAATAAATTACATAGTTACTTGTGGTGTGCACTCAAAACAAGTAAAAAATGTGTCACTTTTATTTTTATAGTATGTCCTTTAGAAGAGATATTAAAGCACTGTTTACTTTATCCCATGGTACTCTATAGAAAACTGTAGATTAATTTTCCCTCAGAGAAGCTGTATAGCATTTCAACCCTGAAAGAAAAAAAAAATACCTTAGAGAGAATCATTCAGGTACCTTGTATAAATTCTTCAGTAATAAGAAATAGGTATTTACTCACTTACTACATAGCCTGTATCTGTTGAGGAAACATATTCTTGCCCTGTTGAAGGATAGATTTGGGCATTTTCTGTCTGAATCTTTTTGCTCCTCTTTTAATTAAAATGCAAACTTGGGCATAATCCTTCCCTCTCAAACAGTGTATTTCTGTTCTAAACCATGAGGTTAGACTTTCTTTTCTCTGGGCAATGGGTAGGACAGAAGAGTCATGAATGGAAAGCAGGGGATGAAATACCCCTCATGCCATGTACTACCTTTTCCTCCTGTTTTCCTTCCAAAGCTTCAGAAAATCTCTGTTGTGTTCATGGAAATGACAAAGGAATTTATTTCATATTTTCAAATACAGAAAGAGGCAACTTAAAAGAGTACGGTATTTATAAAAATGTACTTACTGCAATCTGGGATCCCTCTTGGCATACCTGCGTGGAAACACCATCTATGAGTAATGCATTCAATGATTGTGCTGGTGCACTGGGGGGAAGGGGAAAATACAGAGATTCACAAAATGCATATCTCAGTAACCATAAATGAAGCAAATCCACTTTAGCTTTGCTGTGACCTCCAGGAAGCAGAGCATGAACTGCTTTGATTTATCACAAAATTGGAGCTTGCATCTAGAAATGTAAGTGTGAGATCATTTACTTAAAAGCTGTAGTCATCACCATAATCTTTAAGGAGCCAGATCCTGAGGCAAATTGCTGATGTGCTGATGTGCTAAGGCCTAGAAAGCAAGTCAGACTTCCAGGATGCTTTACAAATATGGCAATATTGACAGGCTGTAAATTGGTTTCTTTGTGCATGCTGCCTAGCCAAATAACCCTTAAGGAAAGCATGATAATAGCATAAGTCGCCAAATACATTTCACCAGGCCTCTGTGCAGATGTAACTCTTCAGAATAAAATAAACCAGCTATGCTAATTTTGAAGACAAGGTAGTCCTACTTAGTTGTGAAATAAACCACCACCCAGCACAATACAATCTCCTCCTCTGCAGTAGGCTTTGTCTACAAGACATGAAACCAGTACCTTCACAGGCAGCACTGGCTCCTCAACAGGAATGGGATAGTTGTGGATTTAGTGAAGAAATGTACTGGCCACTAAGATAATCCAGGTAAAGCAGTGCCACGCGTTCAGATATGCATACAAGAACAATGATTTGTGAAGTCCCCAAGCTCTATATGTTTCTGGGCCATGGAGGTGAATATAATCTTTGCCAGAATCTCTTTAGATGTGATGTCACATCAGTGACAACATTTTCACTTCTGGTAGACAGAAGTTAGGGAGTGACCCGTGTTTCAGCTCTGCTGACCCAGGACCCATGACCTTTTTCCAAGTACACCTCATGACTGCATTCTGTGCTTTACAGCAAGATTACTCAAATAGAGACCTGTTAGTAAAACATTAAATAAATGTGGAATATGTGTTGACTTCTTACAACGACTCTCTAGCATCTTCAGTAATCTAAAGACCAACAAACACAAAGCATGCAGTGAACCAGCTTTTACAAAGGAAGCAGGATAACAGAAAGATAAAATAAATTTTAAAAAAGAGTTCGCGTCATTTTTTCCCCACTAAGCTGAGTCATAACAGAATCTTTAAAATTAAACAACACATGATCAGTATACACACAGTTACGTACTAAAAGTCCATATAATAAGCGTTTCTTATTGTTAGAAATGCCTAGAGTACCTTATCTCCTGTAATATGCTAATGCCACATGCTGATTTCCAAAACAGTATCCAGTGCAGGCTAACTGCTGGCAGATATAAAAATATTTACATAGATGAACAAAACTATGTGTGGTAATATACTTGCAAATTTATCTTACAGATGTCATTTCCAGACATGAAGACATGATAATCGTTTCCTAGCTAGCCCTAATTAATTAAGAACTTAAAAAGCAATAACGAATTACCATCAACATATTTGAAAGCATTTTAGAAAGATATTCCTTAACTTTTGAGCCAATGTAGAAATGTGGTGATAATTCTGCTATTTGTACTCTTTCTGAATTTGTTTCCACAGCACACACTATACCTGGAATGAACTAAGCAATTATTTTTTCATCTTAAAAATATTAGTGCTGCCCAAGTTTCCAGTACATATTTTCTTTTTAATTTCTTTTCCTATGGGGAGAGAAAAGAAGCTTCACAGCCATTTTTTGCAAAAAACATAAGCAAAGTAAATCAGAATTGAACCACCCCACTCACCAAAATCAAAAGAGGGGCTTATATGTCCTGTGTATATGGCAAAATATTATAACAAATAGTTAAAAATGAATTCACAAATTCCAGAAACTAAACAAGAAGGAATTTGAGCTAGCCATTAAGAAACCATGAGAACCACGATGCACCCCATCCTGGGCAGAAAGCAGATGAGCGCTGAGTACCCAGCACAAGGATCCCAGCATTTCCCCTCTACCAGTACAGCTCTCTGGCCCCATGCTACCAAGTCATAAACCCTCTTGTGTTCACTTTCCCTGAACCCAAGGCTTTTGCATTCATGAGTGCTCTGTTGTCCACCTTCAACAAGAAAACAGAGAATCGGTTCTTTCCAGCCAGCATCACGAAGCCTGATGGTTATGCTGCATCTGTATGTGACATGAAAGCTGTGAGCTTGAATCCATTCAGGCCAAGATGCTTTTTGTTCTAGCTCAGCTACTTTTTTGTTAAAGCTTAGTCAGGACAATTAAAACAGCCCTGGTCAATGTAGACGGAATTTAGGCATCTAAATCAACACACTGAAATCTATTCCGGAAAGGCTTTACCTAACTTCTAATTGTTAAGTAATCTTTTAGGTACTTTTTTTCCTAATAACTATATCCATCCAGAATGTCCACTTCCCAATGACTACATTTTCAGAAGACATTCCACAAATGTTGTTTTCTTAGTTCTTTACATCATGTTCGTAAAGCATAATATTTTTAGTATGTTGTTATTTTGGTTGACTTAAAATTACAAACATATAAAGTAGCATTTATACTAAGTTTTGTGCAGACACAAATCTTGGTAAGAGAAAGCATGACCAATATCATTGGACCAATTTTAAACATCAGTCTGACTTCTTAAAACACAGTTAAGCTTAACTAATGAGGGCTTATGAAATCTGATAAGTCTGAATTGGGAAACAGAGCAAATATCTTTTAGAACAGGGCTATTTTCTTGTGGTTATTGCCTTCTTATATTCCTGAGTTATTCCTTTTTAACTTGTTTGGGATTGTTTTCTTAGTGAAAGGTTATGAAAAAAATCTTCTTTTTTTTTTTTTTTTTGCTTATGGAGTTGAAAGGCTTTTCAAATATTCCAATTTAAAAAACATAATGAATAATAGCAGGAAAAAGGACATGACCACAAGTTCAACACATTTCTTTCACCAAAAGAAGCACATATGATTTTGGCTACTCTACTTGGGAATGTAGCTGGGCATATTTTGTTCAGTGCAGTGGTGCCATACTTTCACAGAATATTTAGAAGACGAGCATTATGTAAAAAGTCAAAAAACTCCACGTCTGTCAATTTTGTGTTGCAGATTGTGTGGGGATGGTAATCAAGGAGGGCTTCCAGCAGGTTGGGGGAGTAGATCTTTCTGGAGTGGTGTATCCAGGTCTGTCCCCATACAAGAGAGATGGAGCTACTGGAGAGAGTCAAGCAAATGGCCACAACGACAATGGGGAGACTAGAATACCTTTCCTATGAGAAGCTGAAAGAGCTGGGACTGTTCAGCCTGGAGAAGAGAAACTCAGGGGAGAGCTCATCAATGTATATAAATACCTGAGGGGAGGGTGCAAAGAAGAGAAATCCAGGCTCTTTTCAGTGGTGCCCAGTGACAGGACCAAAGGCAATCGGTACAAACTGAAACACAGGAGGTTCTGCCTATGATGGTGACCAAGCACTGGTACAGGTCACACAGAGAGGTTACAAAGTCCCCATCCTTATATTCAAAAGCTATCTGAACATATCTGAGAAATCTGGTCTAGGTGCCCCTACTTGAGCCAAGGGGTTGGACTGGATGACATCCAGAGGTCCCATCCAATCTCAACTATTCTGTGATTCTGTAAAATATGTCCCAAGTCAGAAGTATGGGTATGTAACAAAATCCAAACACTGTATGCACCTTTTCTGGACTCATCCAGGAGGCCATCAGGTTATAACATACATATATATGGGAGGTAGAGGCAGCATGTTCTTCCTTCCCCCTCCCCTGAAGACTTTTGCATACAAGGTTATGCGCTCACTGTGTTCCACAGAGTTCGTATTTTTTTATGCCCTTAACAAAAGGACTGTGCTGTCTGAAGATTTCCCTCCATTTCAGAAGGATGTCCCTTCTGAGTTCTCCATTTCATGAATGCCCCCCATGAATAATTTCTCTTCCTGAAGTCAGCATTCCCCCTGAAGGCTGATTCATGGCGAGAGAGTCTTCCTGAAGTTCTGTTCTTCAGTGATTGAGGTCCCATGTTTATGGAAAGAAAAAAATCTTTTGAGAGTCTCAGGGCATTGATATCTTGCATCTCAGCAAATTGCCATGGGGTAGAGCATTCTGGTGTTATCTGTTAATACCAGAAGGTGCACTCTTATAGATTTTTATGTTAAGATGCAAAATAGTGGCACCTGGTGACTCCAGCTCCTTGAAGAGAAACAGTATTTTTGTACTGAGTCTGTTCCATTCCTGTATTCATCAAGTCACTTTGCTGAGCAAGAACAGATCAGTTAATTTTTTGGCCCAGCTTGCTGCATAGCCATATTAATTGGAATTTTCCATGAAGGATTTATAGGGCACAGTTAAAATGAAATATACTTGCTAACACCTCTGCAGAGGAGTTTATATTAGAAAATAGGTGAGGACTGAGTTCCCTTTAGAAAACAAATGTACATGTATACACTGCACATTGCAAACCAGATAACATACATTGTTCAGGGTATAAATTAGACACAGGGAAAAAAATAAGGAGAAGACAAGATCAAGAACTTAAATCTGAAAATCTTCCAGTTGTCTCTTCCAGAAAAATAATAATGCAAAATATTTTTCTACCTCTTTTCTTCCCCCCACAAACCAGCCACCTCTCAGCCACCGGGTGGTAAAGTTTCACTCTAAATAAAGCGTTGACGGTATGAAAAAACAGCTGCAAAAAAACCAAATGACAGTCAGTTCTGACTGTCAATCTACAAATTTAATGAGAAACTCTGCTCGATTTAATGAATCCTGGTGCTTCAGTCTACCATCACTTTAAGTTGAACCTGCATACGCAACTATGTAGTGTCAATTTGGGGCGTGCATTATGGCAGTACAACACACCTCTGAAGGGAGAACTTCATTTTCTGAACTATTAACCATATAAGAAATTGTTACTAATTTACTGTGAGAAATGTGTGTGAAAACGTTATGTGCACATGATTGGTTTGGTGAGACAGCTTGAAAATGTTTAATCAGGGCTGAATAATTCTGTGTCTACAGTAGCAGTTAGATTAAAAACAATCAAAAGAAAAAAAAATAATAACTATCACTTCACCAGTGTGTCAGGGGTGAAAGTCTAATCGGTTTGTAGTTGAAGATAAACTAACTTCACTGTGAACTGAACTAGTTGAAATTTGGGGGTGGGATTCATTATCTTGAGCTTGACCTTTGATTCCTGGGTCTGATAGAAGTACCCTTCTTCAGAGGGTGTATTTCATGGGGGAGGAGGGGGCAGAGGAAAGACATTAAAAACTCCTTTAAAGCTGCTATTTGACATCAAGTAGGTGGCTGATTACAATGCCTAGGTCAGGACCATTCACTCTTTGCAAATATATGGATATGTTACCTCTAATAAACGCCTCTATTTATGCATGTGTTTATCAGCCAGAAGTGCTAGCACAAGCAAAACACTTGGATTATTTTAGGTATCCCTCTAAAAGACTGCCCTTGAAATTCTGCCCAGTTACTGATTTTAACAACGGTACTTGAATGCTGGCTCTGAACATCAGAGCCACGCTCATTACAGCCAGCCATGAACCAGCCCAAACCCCTTCCCCTCTACCCCAGGCTCCCTCGCACAAACCCATCCTCGCAGTGTTGTAAAGGACTGCAGCCCGGTTCCTCTCTGCGTGAGGCTGAGAACCGGCTCATGTAAATACAAGCTGGAGAATTTGGGTTGTGTCACGTAGCAAAAACAATGAGTGGAACAAATGAGTCGGGCAGCTCGGAGAGTTGGAAATCTCTAATTACCAGACCCAGTCACAGACAAACACTGAAGGAGGGGCGGACTATTTGCACTTAGCGCCACTCAACCAGGGTGACAATAAATTTATGAAAGGTCAAAGAACTTTCCATATGTAAAGCTTGCAGTGGGAACGACGCGGGGCTGTCATGGGCTGGGGCCGCAGGCCTGGGACGATGCTGCCACCTGCCGATGTCTCACCCGCCTCCGAGGTTTACATCCAGGCTGGGCTGCTCCCTGCCAGCCTCCCTCTTTCTGCAGGTAACTTGCACTGGTTTTCTTCCTGTCACCTGACAGAATTTCCAGTTACTCCTTGAGATTATGACACTCACTTAGGACTACTTGGGTACCTACTTAGGGTAGGTCCTAAGGATTTAACACCTTTCTCTCTGCTGCAACACCACTATCCCGCTGCAACTGCAATATCACTTACTGGAAAGGCAAACGTAAATATTAGACAGCTACTACTTGCCTTTGTTAAATATAGACTCTTTTTCTAAAGAGAGTTTTCACTCCTAGCATTTATAGCTCTATGGACTACAGTATACTCCTTGCCAACATACCCCTTATTGCTTAGTTATCAGACTGTTGAAAATGGTTTTCTTATAAAAATGCCTCTCCCAAAAATATACCAAAACCTCAATATCAAGGAGTCTTAATGAAAAGCATTGTAATAGCATTAAGTTTTATATATAAAATTTGTACAGATACGTATATATGCATACAAATTCACACATAAGCATACACACAGAGGGAAACAAGAGTAATAAAAGAATTTTTTTTAAAAAAAGAAGAAATAAAACATAACCATATTCAAGAAATATTCTCTCTGTGAATTCCTCCTGCTACTTTTTTTGGACAATTCATCTAGCTCAAGCTTAAAAGTGGGGGAAAAAACACTGCAACAGCATTCTTGTTGCAGGCTATGGACTGGTCTGTATGTTTGGGTATTGGCAGGACCCAAGCATCAAGGAGAGAAAATTACATGATGACCAGTTTAGTAACTACTCCTGGTTTCCAACGGTACAGCAGTGCAAAAAGCAGGCTGGCATCTGCCACAGCACCATCCACCTCTCAGATTCATTTGAGGGCCATGCCTGGATAGCAAGGGGGGCTGCAAAAGCCACTCAATCAGCAAGAAGCATGAGTATGCTGCTGTTCTCGATGGCACAGACAAGGGTCAGGGGGAGCAGCTCCCACTGTCTCCCTTGGGCTTTTGGGATGGCTCCTGACTGGTCTGTGCCCTGCCAAGCTCCCCCTCACCAGGCACAGCTTTACAGGGGATTCTGCAATGCTTCACTCATGCCATTTCCCTGCTTGTACAGTTCCATTACGCAGGTTTGTTCACATCACCTGGGGGTCTCTTTGTGAAGAAGGATCTGAAGTAAAGCTCATTCCAAAGAATTGTTTGAGTAGGGCCATCTCCAGCTGAAGTCTCAGAATTAACTGGCCAGCTAAGTGTGTCCTGTCCCTCCCCAGCACATACTCACGCACAGACACACACACACTTTTTCAAGTAATTGATGAAAAATGTAATTTTGGAAGGACTACCTTGACCCTTCTTTCTCAAAACCTTGATTTTGTGTACTTATGTGTGAGATACTGCTTAGGACAACGGAATCCCGAGTTTTCATTTAGCCCTGTTCTCTGCACTTTCCTGCAAATGTGTCTGAACTGTCATGTTCAGATGCTGCACGTACCATCATCACACTGGTTTGTGCTGCAATTACAACAAGACCAGCACTAAGCCACAGCGTGCTTTCAACTTGCAGCAACTGCAGGAACCAACACATCTGTACATGACCAAGTGAAGGGGAAGGTTCCTTCTGGCTGTGCAAAAGCTGTCATCAACCTCTAGTGACCACAGTGGTCAAACCCTGGAGGAAGCATGTAGTAGTGGCAACAGTACCTGTCCGCAGAGCTAAACCACCAGCCTCCCACACGGTCAGCCCAGCGCAAGCGCAATTCTTGTTTCTTTGTGCCTGATTAAGCACTCTGCACCTGAATTTTAATCGTGAGAAAATCGTGTCCAATACATGGCAAGAGACAGAGAGAGGGTGCCCTTGGAGGACCTTCCGTAGCGATTACTTGGCCTAAACCCCTAAATTTCTTACATTATGTTTAATCATTATAAGACAGATAGACCAAGGGTAACAATTCCAGCAGTGGACAAGCCCTGATGGTTAGCTTAGCTACCTAAGGGTGTGTATTTTAAAAAACATTTGCATAATGATATGGCTGTTTAAAAATTACATAACAGTACAATTAAAATGCCAGAGAATAGCAAAGCTGAGCTGTTGCTTAGGTTAGCTGATGTGATCCTGAATCCTGAGTCTCTCTGCCAGCTACTTCTCTGAAACTGCTTGCCCACTTGAAATGTAAAGACATGCTTTTCCAGTGGCTTTCACAGTTTTCACTTATATATGAAGTCTCTGGTGGGCTGCATGCTGCTTTCTCAACAAAATATTTCATACCTATAAAATATATTAGCATCTTAAGATTTGCTGCCAAAACAATACCAGCATTTAAAGGTCGTCTTTATCTGCTGTTATGAAGTTGTAGACTAAGTATTGTTTACAAATTTATATAATAATAATAAATGTATGCATAGAGCAGTTTTCTTTATTTTAAAAAAGCAAAATACTCCCTCCTAATTTTTAAATATATCATAATAATTTAATTGTACTATGGGTCTGACTGTTAAAAATCTATTGACACTAATGCAGGTTTCTGCACTTCATCTTCAGCGCCACTGTATATGATTTAAAGTCTGCATTTAAATACTGTTCAACTTTGACATCAACAAGTGTTGAAAAGAGTGTTCACATTTTTTTCTTGCTGATAATATTCTTTCTTGTCAAATGTTGTAATTGAGCCACTAATAGCTGGCACAAGTCTTATCTGTTTTGACAATCATGATACCAAAAAGGAAAGACATGACTTCCCTTGACTCTTGATTTTCAAGATTACAAAGGACTCAGACCAGAATTCAAGAACTGAATATTTCCTTGTTCAGATAAAACTGATTTGGGAGATCACCTCTGAGCTTAAATTCTGTGTCTGAGCCTCATCTCAGTTCAAGACATCAAGTGCTGCTGGGAGGAACTTGACAGGCAATGGAAGCTCTCTCTATAGTGAATTGTAATGGCATTTCCCATTTCTAAAAATGGAAATGCAAGAATGAAAATTGAAATTCTTGATTGCAAATGATTGCAAGGCACTTATTTTTGACCACTGACATTTGCTGGGAATTAAAAATTTAGGTCAAATGTAATCTCCTGTCTGTGCTTCAGAGAATTAAAGATACTGACCACTGAGAATCCTGCCTAACTTTAAACACTGGGTTTTCTGCTGGTTATTAAAAGTTATGCAAGACCAATGGCAAATGGCAATGAACAATAATCTTTCAAGAAATTCCAACCAGTGGAATTCGTTAACAAAAACCTAAAAACATAACCAATTTTTTGAAAAAAAACCAATTGTTTTCTGAATGAAAAATGCTTGATTTCATCCCAAAATTAATTTTGCCAAAAAGAACTTTGCTACCATAAATTCTGAGCTTCTACCAGGATTATTGTTACATGAAAGTCCTCATTTAGTATTGAAATTCTTTTTTTTTTCCTAGAAAAGCTGAAAATTGAATAAGAAACATCCTTTTACTTTGCCTACCAAACGAATGCAGCTTCTATGTATGCAAGAAACATCTTACAACAAGCACATGACAAACTGCCTCCAAGGGGACTTTCTTCAAGTTATAAAGATAAAATGGGTTTCACTTGTCAAAAATGCACTGTTGTTTTAAAGAAACAAATGAATTAAAAAATATATATTTTACATTTATGAACCATTTAGGAAAGGAGAAATCTTCCTCAGTAATAAGAAAATAAATTATAAGTTCAAAAGCAACCTGCCTACTCCAAAATAAAACCCAGTATGTATTGATGGACATGCCTTTAGATTATTACTGGTGTTACACTATTTATTTGCTACTTGCAAAGATAACAAGGGGAAGAAGGTACGTGGAAGTAAGCCTTTTTTCCAGTATAATGGACTTGAATTGTCCGAAGAACATGATTTTCAATAGAATAAATATGAAATAAATAGGCCCAAGGACTCCATTAGCAGGTAAGCAGATATTTCACAAGGAATATAGGCTGCAGGCAGAGAGAAACACAAAAAAGAAAGTATTTGCATTTTTTTAAATCCTGGAAAACAGAAATATTTTCTAGCTATGTCATAACCACTGCAGTGTTGCTTTCATACAATAGTTTATGAGAGCAGGCTGTGATTCAGCGAGCTGCGAGTAGGTCAGTGTATTTCTTTCACAATGTCAATATGACTCCTTCTTGAAGAAATGTACTTGGGTACACTCATCAAGAACAGATGAGAACTTCAGGGTCAGGCACAGTGCCGCTTCTTCTTCAGAAAGAAAGATGCAGTGACTTACTTCCAAAGCAGCAGAAGTCAGTGAGTGACATATCTTGACCTATTGGTTACATCTACTGTACGTAAATGGCACACATTTCTCAGCTGTTTGAGGTTTGTAATTGCTTGGTTACTGCATAAGATAGGAAGGAAGGAAGACCAGGTCAACAAGTTTTTTACAAATGAGCATTTTATATTTGCTTGGGCTGGAAGCTGAGAGAATGATCGTTTAAAAAAAAAATAATAATCCTTTCATTGTATCACAAAATTTAATAATTGAGACTGAAAGTCAAAGTAGCAGGACAGTTACAGGGAACAGTAGAATGGCATTGTGCCGTAGGTCTAATGAGGATAAACACAATAAGGAAACTATTTTATTTTCTGGAAATTAGTCTTGGATGCCATGGAGATAGAATGAACAAGATACAGTCCTCTAACACACAGATATACTACACAGGCATAAGAAAGGGTTTGCATGCACATTTATCACTCTGAACAAGAGGAAACATTTTATGGAGGATGTTTGAATGCTATTTATGCAAATTGAGCTATATCATTCATACTCAGTAGAAAGATTGAAGATATGTCTATTAAACCTCCAACATTTAAAACAGTGGAAAGTGCAGCACTTAATTACTCATCTCCAATACATGTAAGATAATACTTTATGGGTGATCTATGTACTGATCAAAATGGATTTAATATACTTATTATTGGAAACCAGATACAAGTCAAGAAACTGGATTAATTGCATTGTTTTGCAGGAACCAAAGGAGGGGTGAATCGGGCGTGATCAAAAGTGTTTGTGTTCTGCAAAATAGGCTAGGTTCTATGCAGTGTTTTAAAGTTTGTTCAATAGTATGTAATGTAATAAAATGTTATGTAGCAATACAGATCTTGCTTCTGCTTGAGGTATTGTAAATCACTATTGATTTCAGTGCAGGCAGGATCAGGTCCTTAGTTAGAAATGATAACAAGCCAATTCTGAATTCTCTTATGCTTACCAAAGATAGTTGTCATCTTTGACAGAGATGCAGAAATGGCAAGAAAATCTATTCATGTGCTTTAGACACTGGCTTTTAGCAGCAGAAAAAAAGATATCAAAGAGCACAGCTTTACACGCATATGCAAGAGCGGCATTATAGATGACTTTCCTGAACAAAGGCTTGCATGATCTGGCCAAATTGCTTGTGAGGCCTTTACCAAGCTTTCAAATTGTACAGAAATAAAGGGGGGAAATGGTGTTTTAAAAGTATTTTTTAAACCTGTTGCAGTATTCTGACTGGGTTTGAATTAGATTGCAGATGTTAAATGTCCCTGAATTAGTACTTTTTATTAGCAGACAAAGAACACTCCATTAGGCTTCTGTTTCGAATCGCACTTGTCCTTAAACAATCAGAGTATGTTTTCTCTTTCTCTTGACCTTGGCAATTAACATATAAACTTTCAAAGCACTACACTCAGACCTCTAGAATGAAATATGATATAGAATACAATTAGTGACATAGAGATGAAGGAGACAAATAAAGGGTATCTAAATATAAAAAAAATTCCTAAAAACTCTTCCTGAAAATGAGACACTGTTATTAGAGATTAGACAGTTTAAAGTGAAAAGACATCTGACATTTGCATTGATGCTGTAGTAGTGTAGCTCTGACTTACAGTAGGTGTAATTAGAGCACTCACTCTACTTAGGAAGAAAGACCTGTCACTCTGCAGCAGAGCCCAAGCAAGGCAGGATAGCTAACAATGTCTTATCCTTAAATTACGCTTCTGATTTGAAAAAATATTTTAAAAAAACAAGGTTTGAGGTGGATTCTGTAGTGTTAGTAACTGAACCTTCCCCACTTCTCTGTTAATATTATTACAGCAAGTTATTACATATTTTTTGAAGCCCAGAGGACAGCTCAAGATTCATCTGCTTGAGTAAATGCCCTGATAGGATTATTTTGGAAAAGCATGATGTAAGCAGGCTCTTTCTAATAGAATGAAACCCCTCAAGATACTTGTAATTAAATTGATTTATTTGGCTTGTGAAGGTGCACTGTGTCATCTGATTTTGAAGGTAGACAAATATCCAAGAGATAGAATATCAGTGTCTTCTTGTCCCTTCTTTATTAGGGTTAACATGCTACCAGCTAACATGGAAAACATCTCAGACAAAAGCTCCTTTTCAGCTGAGCTGATTGAATGGAGTTGGAAATTTCAATTTTCTCCAGCCCTGGACAAGAAAGAATTTCCATACATTGGAAATAGCTTTGAATGTTCTGAAATACATGAAATGCAAACAGTTCAGTCCCCGTTCAACCTTGAAGACATTCCCTGAAATGTCTGTTCTGTTCTTAAAAAATCCCTTCTTCTACTAAGAGGAACTTAGACAAAACAGATGAGGTTCTCACTCCTACATGACCAGGGATAGAGTGGATGATATCTACAATGATGCCTTCCTCTTTTCTTGCAATACTATTGATCTTTTTGTCGCCTGCCCCCAGAGATCCACCGGCACTATTTTGTCATTACAGTGCTTGCCATGAGACACAGAATGGAAAACTTAAGGCTGCTTTCTGAAATAATAGTCACTTTACAGACTTCAAAATGGAGATGAAGAACGAATGCCAGAGTTTTGTGAAGGGTAGATAACTTTCAAATAATGGCCTCATACCTACTCCTAAAGCAAGCTATGAAGGTTTTCTCTTGTAGGGATCCCTAAATCTCCTCTGTTTAGAAGGAGCAATAGCTTTCCAGGGAAGTAGAAAACAATACTAAAAATTATTATTGAGAGTTTCAATCTGTAAAGATCCCCTTGGCTACAGCCACAAAGGAAGAGAATCATTTGGACTACCTTTGCCAAATTCCATAACTGACATTTATGCCAGCAAATGAAATATAGAGCACATAAGCAAAACCAATGAAATATAACAGAAAAACAGAGAAATTTGGCCAGTAATCAATTTAGGATTACCATTAGATGAGGCAAATTGGCTCTTCAAAGAAGTCTTTCTCAATAGCTCTTCAACTTCTGTTGACTAGGCATTGCAATAAACTTGATCATCATTTGAACTACTTATGAATAATTGATTTAGGAATAATTTCCCTGACATAAATCTCAGAGTTCAGTTTGCTACGGTTTGTGGAACATATTTATATCCATTTTTAACAATGCTAATCGACAGCAATCCAGACTTTTGAACCCTTCAAAAAACTAATTGAACATTACAAACTCAAATACTGTCGATCAACGTAATTTAATAGAGTGTCTTCCATAGATTACCTAACAAAGATCAATCATAATCACAGGACCCTCAACCATTTCTATTCTCCTGTGGTTATTAAAATAGATGGGATTTTCCAGTATGTCTAGAAGATTAATGAATCAGATTTTTGGTAGATCAGAGTGAGATACTAAATTATGAACAAGTAGTTCTCCAGAAGAACCCTCACCAGTAGCCTGTCCCCACGTGCAATTTTTGTCAAAAGAGTTCCATTTGGAATATCACTGTTGATCACAACAGCAGAAGCATGTCCCCAGGTTGCAGAATATTTAGCATTTCCAAGATTCGTAGAGGAGAACTGAATCTACAGGTGCACTACGAGATGAAAAAAAAAGCAAATGGCAATCCTGAGATGCTATATGTTGTCTTAATGAAATAATTTATTATTATTATTATTTTGGTTTTGGAATTGATAACTAAATGTAAGATAGATCTTTACTGTGGTATCAATTATGGATATGCAGATAGCTGAACAGAAAATGCATGTGCCCTGTATTCCTAGGCAGAGTGTCTACTTATGTACACCAGGAGAAACGAATTATATTTAACTCACCGCAATAGCAAAAGCATGATGAGCTATTACGATATGTCTGAGATTCATGCACCTCTACATGAGAGCACATTAAAAGCATTAGCTGAAAAGATAATACTGTTAACTTTTTGTTGGCTTGATGTGTGTGTGTGTCTGTAGCCCACAGACTGTGTTGCTTTCATAATAAATACATTTTTTATGTAAGAGTGCAATGCATTGCTCTGTTGGACAGTAGCACACTGAAAAGAACAGCTCACATGGAAATCCAGAATAAAAAGTCAAGTAAAAGAAGGATCATCAATATAAGAAGTGGTAACAGCACAGTATGTTCTACACAATCAAGAGACACAGCTTAGGGTGCCTGAGATGACTTGATGTAGGGGACTGAGTCTTCTTTTACCTCTTGAGTAGAAGATTCAGTGTTCAGTGATATCAATATACTTCCTCTTCACAGACACTTCACGCGGTGATGAAAATACCAGCTGGTATAGAAGACCTCTGGCACCGAGGATAAATTTTGGCTCCAAAAACATGACTCTTTGCAAAATTTCTTTGAAATCAAAGAAGTAAACCCCCAAAGGGACCTTAATAGAAAAATAAACTTTGTTTCCACTTCTCTATTTCTATCCAGTTTGCCTTCCTATCCAATTTTTCAGGTTTCCTAATGGCTTTATCACAAAAATTGCAGTTACAAAGCATCAGAGAAACTTATGTGTGTACAAAACAGTTTAATTTATTACTCATGTTTATTCAGAAAAGGGCCAGAAAAGGACATAACAACACAAATTTGGAAAATTACAGTGCTCGGAAAGCCCTTCTGCTCTTGTAGGACAAGGAAAATGAAATCCCTCCTGGAACAGCCCAACAAGTCCTAAAAGAATGAACAGAAGAACATTGCTCCTATCTTCCCTCCACCTGCTTTCAGAAAAGAGGGCTACAGAGCTTGAGGGAACTGCTGTAATGAGTATGTACACATTTTGCTTGCCAGGTTAGTGTGGTAACCTGCAGGGGACAGGAGAATACCTTCATCTTTCAGGAGAGAAGAATATGTTCATTTTTCAGGAGAGGGGTGTAGCAGCTAGCTAGAGAGATCTTGATGGGCCAAGAGTTCAGAGTGTCAAGGACAGATGAGGGGTAAGGATGAGACCTCTGCACAGAGTGTAACTGCATCTGGTGGCTCATCCTAGAAGATGATTTTCCTATTTAATAGATGACAAACAGAAAAGAAGCAAATCCCAAGCAAGTTACGTGGTGAGAATGTCACCAGCTTTCCTAGCTTCACTATCTCTTAAAATGACCTGAAGAAAGGTGTCTTGGTATCTAAGACAATTAAAGCAAGTGTTTAGAGAACAGGTAGAAGACATAAACTCCAGAAGACTGAACCAGCACCTTGTAAACCACCTGAACAAAGGTCCATAACTCTCTGTCACCAATGCAAGGAAAGGACTCAAATGAAACTCAAAACGGAATGCTTCACCACAGAATTATAATGGTCACCAGCAGGCAACCACCTCAAGCAGGTCTGCAGATACCACACAGGGGCCATAAGCTCAAATTTTGCAGCTGCTCTCAACAGGTCCATTCTTTAAATATGAGACTGAAGAAGCCAAACAGAGCTGATATGCACTGTGGATGACAAGGAAATAAACATTTTTAATCCATTTTGGGGCTGTTCTTCAAACTACAAGGAAGTCTATTTTGCTTCATGGTCACTCAGAATTTTAATGCTACAACATGATATGCAAACTGGTAGGAGTTTCGTATTCTCTTTTGGGGGGGTGAAGTAGAAACGAACAATTCAAGAAGTTGCAAGACTTTTATTCAGGGAGTAATATGCACTAGCATGGAACACCAGGAGAAGACTTGGATTATAGGTTTATCTGTCCCTTTTTATGGGTGACCTTGAAAATGCTTAGAGAAAGCTAGAGAGAAAAGCAATTACATTTTTGAAATTACACACCACTGTTCTCATTCATCTTGATAAGCACTTTTAAGGAATCCAAAAAAGGCTAGAATATTGCTTTTATAAGAGTTATAGAGACCTTGGTTCTGCAGAGTCAGTTTAAAAATAAATTTAGATGTACAAAGATGAATTTTTATTTCCTTTGTGTTGCTAAATTGGCCACTTTAAAAAAAAAAACTGCAGTTCTATAATGGGGCCTTTGGCAAAAAAAAAAAGTGTACAGGATTTTTTTTCCCTTGTTCTGAAAAGATATACAGCAGCTCAGCTTATATTGTGCAGCCATCCCTACTGTGTCACAAGCATCTGCATTCATCCTTTTCTGTGCATTTGTAAGTGTGATTGAAGTGTTGATAGGAAGCTGCATTTATAAAAACAGGATGTCATGTGAACAATAGGCACAAGATAGAAGTTTTTCTTATTCCTGCTGGTTAAGCTCCCCTGTGTTCATTTAGGCATGATCTGTCTTCGTGTCTCTTTTACTCTCATTATTATCTTGCCTTACCAATTAGGTAAGGCACTGAACGGCCTGTTATTCCAGCCTGGGAGGGCTGGGGGTCAGAAGGAGTCATGCTTAATGTTAAGTAGCTGTGAAATGTTAAAGCCTGTAAATTCATCAGGACAGTTGGCCTAGCCCACTGCAGGGCAAGGGGTGTAAGTACTTTTCTGCTTGAATTACGCATGGAGCAGCACTGGCTTTGAAATGCCAGGATCCACGCTGAGCCCGGCAAACGCTCCCCAAGCGCGTAGCTCCAGCCTCAGCTCTAATAGCAGGAGCAATAGGGGTTATATTTGGAAACTCTTGGCAGTCAGATAGAAAAAGAAACTTCAAAAATCATTCTTCCTCTTTACTGAGGACCCCCTTAGGAGTACTACTGGGAAGAAGTCTGTCGACCTGCCACAGCTAATAGTCATTCAGCAACCCAGCGTAACCACCGCTCCAGAATCAATGTGCTGCAGCTATTCAGTAGTACCACATCTGATGCTTGAAAGGATGGAAAATACGATATGTGACAGCTGCTTATGAGTGATAGTGATAGTGAACAAAAAGCCTAATGGGTACTGGAATCTCCCCACCCTGCATTCAGAAAAGACGAGGAAGGGAATGATGACTTTTCCTAGCACGGCTGCACTCTTCAGCAGGCACCGTCCTGTGTGCCAGATTGGCATCTCCAACAGCTCAACAGCAATTATTCACATGCCACCTCTGAAGCTGTGGTTTGCTACTCACATAATCTCTGCTATATCACATACCAGACTGCTGACTGCACATCAAGAGGTTTTTCACTTGTTGGACAAGAGAATAAGAGACCAACAGACAGAAAACAGAAAAGGGTCAAATCTGTTAGTCAAGAGTTTATACAAGGAAAGCAAGAGCTTTTGTAACCAACAAGGTTAAAACCTAAGCAAGGCTAGTTTAGCTTTGGAAAGAAGGATTTTCTGATGCACCAAAAAAAAAATGGCATGGTGTTTTACCCCTGATTTCATTCAGATGTTGGTTGTGTATCCTCTTGGCCTGCTTGAAACTTAGCACCCAGCAATACTTGAATAACTTCTGGATTTGTGGATCATTTCTTGAAATCCCATAGTTTCCCAGTTTGATGTACAGTATGATATTTCTTTGGCAAAGGCAACTTTGCTTCTGTCTGCTATACGGCTTAGCACCTCAAACTTTTGACTCCAAATCTGAATAGATACTTATAGCTATACCTCACCTCCATGAACTTCACTCTTCATTTTGTGAGCATAACTTTGATTGCTATTTAGAGAAAAATATTCATTTGTTCTGATAGGGAAGCACATTCGTTAACATGTCTGAAACTTTTAAAAATGTGTCTCAAAACAAATATCATAAGCTATTCATTGTCATAAACTCCTATAGAAAAAATCTTCAGTATAAAACATTAACGTATTTCTAGCATGCAGAATGATAGAACATCTGCCCAAAAGGAAAAAAGAAGACAAGAAGATATTTCATCAGGAGAGAACCTAATTATTAAAGACATTTTAAAAGCAGAGATTACTCTGAATTTGGGGTAGAAAGATGAGTTTGATCAAAGGGCTAGTTCAATCACTTGTCTGTAGAAGAAAGGGCTGCCCTAAGTTGTCAGTAGCTCTTTTCGACCTGTTAAAAGTCCTAAGTATTATTTTGTAGATCTCATTTAGAAAGACTGCATTAATATTTCCACATATGAGAATAATTAATTACTATCTATATTACTATTTTCTGATATTATGTTCAAATTTTTATACTGTAAGACTTTTTTTTATCTTGGTTTAAGATACATAAATATCCTTTCAAAAGTTTATATACCACCAAGAAATATTTTCGAGGCTACCTCCGTTTGTGATTTTATCTTCATAGTAGGGGACTCAAAAAGTTAAGATTTTAATCCACTGCAATGGATTTGTTGAATAAATATCTTGTTTGTAAAGATGGATTGAAAGTTGGATTAAGACAACACACTAAACCTGCTCCATCTAACTACAACAAACACAGTGAATCTTGTCAAGAACATAAACTCTTCAGTTTATCCTTACTTATACACAGATCTGTGAATAACTGTTATAACCAGCTAGTGATCTTGGTTACATTATCTTGTCTGTAAACATGCTCTACATGCTGAAACAGCTGAAAGGAATACACAGGATTAGGAAAAATCACAGAACTTGAAAACATGTTTTAACACAACTATGGGAGAAAAAAAAAATCCTCTGCTCCAGGTGAAAATCTTTATAGTCTCTCTCATCTCCCCTTATCCTCTCACATTGCCCAGAATTGCCCTTCTTTGTCAGAGAGAAGCTATGAAAAAAGCTCCTCAGAATGTCCCAACTTGAAGGAGTACCTCCTACCTCAATTTCCTTAAGAACAGGTAAAACAGTATATAGACAACTACCTTTAAATTATTGTCTCTCAAAATGTACACTAGCACTGGTTAGAAAAAAATGTTATATATACGGAAATAAAAAACAGAACCCAAGTGGTTTGTGAATTTGTAAACCACTGTTTAAACATTGAGTTTCAACATTTACTTTTTAGCCTAGAAGGCCCCAAGCATGTTACGAACTTATCAGCTTCGTGTTCCCATTAATCCCATTAATGTTACCTGGATTTTAGTTGGCAACATCAGTTGGAGAAGCAGTCATTTAGTTTAGTTGGCAACATCAGTTGGAGAAGCAGTGGCTGCTTGTTTAAGGACAGCATCTAGCATATAGTCTGCAGAGAAACAGCTGTTTAACAATATAAAGGAACGTTCCAGAGCTATTTAGGATAACAAATACATGGCAGTATCACTCTGCCTTCCTGACATACTCTTCCAATGACCCAAAATGGACATGCACCAGAACACTACATTTTCTGAAATCTGCAACATCTCAAGACTGCAATCAGCCAGCAGTTCTCAAAGAAGATTCTGTACCAGGAGAGACCTCATGTCACAGGACAAGCCACTTAAATCCAACTTCTTGGGCCCTACAGGCCACTCTATCAGGTGGAATGAGCATAAAGCCCCTGGTATTTACTATGAAAGAATTTGATTTCTCTCACATTATGAACATTAGCAACATCTCTGGTTTTGTAACTGAGCTAGAAGACTGTAGCTGTGGCACAAACCAGTTGCTAATACCATTATTTTAAAAGCTGAGTTTGCTACTGAACCTGTCTGATGGAAGAGGGTAAATGTGCTTTACTGAACATTCAGTGCAGTCTGCAGCACCTCAGCCTCACCCAAGGGGGGGGAAAAGAGGTTTGGCATAGTCGTGTAACCCTACCTCAGTGACATGCTCTGCTGATGTGACATATTTAGAGGCTGTATAACCTTGAAAAATCTCATTAAAAAATAATAGTATAAAGATTCATTTATCCTACTTTGCAAATGAATACATCATAAACATTTCTTGAAGACCATTACCTTTCTGCAGACTAGCTGCCTCCCCCACCACAATCCAGACTGACTGGGGAAGGGACAGAAAGGAGATGCTGACCTTCCTTCAGAGCTGTAATGGGGTGAAAGCAGCTAGGAAATTGCACTTCTGGGCATTGCTGCCTGCCCTCTTTGAGCAGAGAAGCCTAATAACCTGTGCTGACATTACAGATGTACAGCAGGCTCCAGGGAAGCCTATGTCTCAGCACTGGAAGCAACTAAAGCCTGCAATTCTACATTTCATATAAGAATTCTCTGCCACCTCCAAAGGAAGAGTGGCATCATCTAAGGCTTAGACTCAGCAAAACCTTCTCATCAAAGCTGGAGTGATCCCGTACCTGGCTGTCTTGAGACTGTACTTTTGTCCCATTCAACATCTGCTGACAGGAGTAATTGTAAGATGATGCCCTGCCTCCTCAAAAGTAACAAGAACTTGCAAACAAGAGCAAAAATGCTTACTTGCAGCTTACCCAAAATTTTCTGACTTGTTTTGCCATTTGCTGGGGGAGCGGGGTGGTGTCAGAAAGGAAAAAAATTGCTCAACAGCAGCATGTCCAGGGGATGTACACCAGTTTCAATAACCTCATGGTCCCTATGGAAAGGACTCTGATTTTCTGCCTGCTGGTTTCCAGGCTTCAAGCTCTTAGACCCCAGTTTTTTTACTTTTCAAGGGAAAACCGCAGTTGGTCCCCCCACCAGGATATTACATGACATTGCCCTGGAAAGGAATCAGTAAAGCCTAACTCATCACTCAGTGAAAAGAAGATGGCCTCAACTACAACTCCTAAGCAAGAGTGTCTGTTTCCCTAGGTACATTTATGTTTCTATGAAGTCTTTTGTTCTGGAGTACTTTGCATGTGCTGACTCAGAAAACCAGATGGATCCAGCCTGATGCAGTCACATGTGGTTAGGTTGTTTAGGATCAGAAATATAGGCCAAGTTCCTTCACTTGTATTTTGAATGCTGCTACTGGCATTTCTGATGAAAACAGTCAGCTCTATGTCAAGGTCACACCACAGGGAAGAAAGTCTGGCACAGTCTACCCTTAAAATTCAGTGGTATTATTTCCACTTTATGATGCAATGAAGTTCAAGTAGCATGGGACATACCTCAGATCAGACTCTTGTAGGTAATTTTTTTTTTTTTTCTTCAGCAATTGGCAAAGTATTGATGTTACTGTACCATTATATCTTCCAAAATATTATTTTTACCAGAAGGGAATACAGTGATGAAATACAGCAGATTAAAATCAATGTTTGAAACCTACCACAGACTCCCCAGAACTAACACTGGAAAGAAATTTAATAACTTCAGTATAAATGAGTATCTTAACAGCACCGTTAAATTGCAAGATTTAAAATCCAGTCTTTTCTTGCTTAACTTTCTACTGTAGGAAAGCGGCAAAAGGGCAAAAGGTATCACGGCCTTGAATTTCTGAGTGCTAAGAGAAGGATTCATTTTTCCAACTTTACTGGAGAAACCTGTGCATTCATATATGCAACCTCAGAATCAGATGCATGTGCAGTGTCTATTTAATAACTGTTACAGCATTTGCCAACAGTTAAATGCTTTTTCAATTAGTGTATTTCCCACTTTATTTCTTTAGGCTAAATTATCTCCCAGGAAATTACCTCAGTAAAGCTGTTGTCCTAACATTTCCTCCCCAGTCTATACACTGTTACATGCTGTGTGCACACATACACACAAACATATATATATTCTTCATCTCAATAGTGTTTTTCATCATTAGAACTTGGCAGAATCTAGTCTAACTCCCCTCTTGTTATTTACTTTTATAGTAGAGTAGTTTGACTGAATAGAAATTACATTTTTATACAAACAACAGTGAGATAAGATCATGATTTCACCGCAACTGAATGACTAATACCTCTAATGCCAGAAATGGGCATGAGAAAGAAAATTTATTCCATACCCAAGGTGTGTGAAATACTAAATCTAAACTGAAATTTAACCACAGAATTTGGATAGCAAGAGTACTAGTCTGAACAAAGCAACTACGAGCTTTCCTGTGATGGCTTGCTAATTTTGACCTGGAGAGTAAATTTTAGGAGGAAAAGGATTACCTATTATGTACATTCACTCAGCCTGCAGTCCCTTCTCTGAAACCCTGAGATTCCATAGCACGGCCTAAAATTTACCTTTATTTTATGTCTCTCCCGTAAGAGGTGAACTGAGAAATGTCTGTTTAACAACAGAAGTGCTAGATCTCATCTTTTCTTTAGAGCTCATTTTCTAACGCATATAAGATTAAATGTTTATGTTCTTAAATACAACTTTGATAGTGCATAGGAATGGATTCCTGATGCAAATTGAAAATTAATGAGACACAGCAGAACAGTTGCATATAGAATTATTAAAAACGTGGATAGAAAGGCAAAGACCAATCACACAATCTTCAAAACCAGACAGAAAACAGGAGCCAGAGATAGAATTTAATGCTGCTAGTACTCTCTGACAATTTGGTCAGTTTTTCTTCATACACAAAGAATATTAGAGGTCCAAGAAAGTCATCTGGAAATATCATATATTTCATTTATCACACTTCTTTTGACACAAAACCTGAGGCCATAACTGAAGCATGAACTGACAGAAGTTTGGCTCTAATGAAAAAGAAAGGTTTAAAAAAAGAGACATAACTGCTCCTTGTCACACTGAAAAAATGATTATGGCTCCATATAAGCACTGCACAATGTCAAATGCACATGGTACATTTTTTTCTTATGCAGACCACTACATTGTATATATTCCCAAATTTTGAATATTTAACCACAAAATCAACTATGAAACAAGATTTTTCCCATTCAATGTCCAGAAACAAGTTCAGTGGATATAATTTTGTAAAATTAAACTAAACTTCCTACGTAAGATGCTGGAAAAAGATAGGAAGATAGGATATGGAAGAAATTCTTCTTGCAATAGAAAAACATGTAAGTTGCTGCCTTATAGAGCATGGACTGTAAAAATCTGAAAGATGAGTTTAGGGTTTTCTTCAAGTTTTCTCTTCAGATTCAAAAGAATCCACCTGAGAAGTCCATGGAAAGCTGGAACTACACCACTGAGAAAATATTTCAGGTGTGATCCTGCACATCTTAATAGCATACAAGGCCAGAAAGTTTCTACTTTTCTAAATGTGCAAAGAACTATTTTCTCTAATAATTATGTAAATGAAGTTAAGTGAACTCTAGACTTTTCTAATTTCACGTTTGCACTTACATTTTAAGGTTTTTTCCTATGAAGACAAAGAACTGGGTTTGCAACTTTCACCAGTTCTCCTGCCTATCCAAACATTTTTTACCATTAGATTTCCTTTGAAATCCATTTAGAGAAAAAAAAAAAAAATTTTCCCACAATTTCTAAGTAAAACAAAACAAAACCAAACCAAACCCTACAGTTCTTCTTGCTAAGAAAGGCAGTAGCCTCACTCTGCCTAAGATGTTCCATAAGGCACTGCATACCACTGAATTAAGTTTTTTAAGCGTTGCTCTTGCATTATATAGTTGGAGATACACAGATTTGTCTGCTAACCAAGCACATTTTGTTATTTACACTACATTTCTATTATACAACGAAAAAGAATGTGTAAACAGCAAAACTAGCAAAATGGACAATAAAACGATCATTTGGTGTACAAGTTGGGACATTTCAGTCACTTAATTTACTTTTCTCCAGGAAGCATAGCTATCTGAATTTCCTTACTGTAGAACTGTTTACTCCGCCACTGAGTAGGAATTTCTGAACAAAATACCCCTGTGGCATAGTTTAAAGAAAATTACTACAGTAAAACATTCATTTTCATAATATGTATGAAATAAACATATGGATATAAAACACCACAATTTCTCTCATCCACAGTAGTAAAAGCAGCAAATAGGGAGTTCAGCAAGTGGACCTCAAGGAATTTTTTACAATTCTTTGTCAGGATTTTGTCATAGTCTGGTCAGAAATATCAGCCAGTTCTCTAATAATTTATCAGTAAAGATATAAAGAAGTGAAACCTGCTTAATGTTCACTGGTGCTTCTATAAGTAAAATTATAGCATGGATTTATTCATAGAATAAAGAACACTTTCACTCAGGATATGTGTTCATTTTATTCCCTCAAATAGTTTCACAGGATCAGGAGTCTCTTCTCATAAAAAACCCTTCCAGTCTTAATAAAGTGGGCAAAAAAATATACTGGCGTTGAAATACACACAGAGTCTATAAAGATGACTCACTACATATGCTGGTCAGTAATGTCTCAGTTTAAAACAACATAATTCCTGAAAGTTGTATATCACAAATCATTTGTTTCATTTGAGCAGTACTTACATGGATTTGTCCATATTACCAGAAGGAAAAAAACACATTTTAATATGTGGTCCTAAAAATTAAATGTAAGCACACACTACCCAAAAACTAGAACTGTAGCTAACAGCAGTGTAATTGTTTATTTCTAATCCTGTAGAGGGCTATTTTCTCTAATAGTCACAGAAATAGAAATGAAGCGATGTCTAAAATGAAGATACTGCATTTTTGTTCTTCAAAGGCCAAGGATTTCAACTGAATAGTTTTGGATAAGCTGTCCGAGATATTTTAGGCAATACTTATTTGAAGCACACACAAAAAAAAGCATCCTAAACAAAATACAATAATACATTGGAGAAGAACTTATAAATCAAAATATTGGAGACTTTGAGAATTGCAGAAGCAGGATTCATTCACTTGAACCACTAATTTGGGGATACATGTGTTCTGGTCTTTCATACATGTGTATATATGTGCTATAGTTACTCTCCAGTATTCTGCATGTCTGCATTGGCACGTAATCCATTTGACATTGACAAAAGAGTTATGAAGAAGTCTTTTAAAGTGATATCCTGCACCCTCAGGCTTTAGGAGAGAGAGGATTTTCCCTTATCATTCCATTCTATTATGAAAATTATATATTACCATGGACAGAGATGCTACAAATACAACATAATCTATTTCACCTGTTAATATCTGTCTACATATGACAATACCTTAAATTTTGAGATTTTTTTTCTTAAATGTATAGCTCTTTTCACCATCCCAAAATTCTGCTGCTTCTGTCTGCATGAGTGGATTGAAGACATATTTGGTATCTAAACTGAAGAAGGTCAATTTCAGTCTAAATGCTGGAGGAACAGGAATTAAAAGATACAGAATCCAGGAAAAAAATGTTAAACAGATTATAAAAATAACAGTTGTTGTGTATAGATTTATTGAACAGATTTGTGAATGATCTATGCTCTTCCATAAGTACATATACATGCCTTAGATAGTATACATAATGACTACATTCAGTTATAAAATGTTCATTGTGTCAAAGTTGCTACGTTTCTGAAAAAAAGGAAAAAAATTTACTCTTGGAACATTTTTTTCTGGTGTCATTGGTTGAAAATATTACACAAAAGATATGAGGCATTGTTCTGATGTAAGGCAGGTCACAGTAAAAGCTTCACGAGACTCAGAGAAAATAACATAAGAAACTTGGAGCAAGTCTGGATGCCCAGCATAATTCTTCTGGAACCCTTCACCTCATCTGTCTTTTATGTGCCCCAAACAGTGAAATGCGTGTATCTGAACAGCCTCAGAATTATTGCACTGGTCAGAGGAGTTACACAGTGCTCTACTTTCCCTCTTCCTGTGCTCCTGACACTTGTTCTTACTCGGTGTTGTCTGAAAAAGCCCTGGAACCTTCCACAAAACCTGAAGATTCAATCCAGTTCCAAAGAAACCCAAAGAGCTTCACTTGAAGATCGTTCTTATCATGAGAAAAGAGAGCCTTTCCCCAAAGGAAAACTGCAGGTTGGAAAAAAAAAGTCATTATGAAATGAGGTCTTAAAAAAATCACAAAATCACTTCTGTGAAGAGTTCTGTTACCTGAACAGGACCACATTTTACCTGTGACCTTCACTCAAAGCATCTCTGGAGTGTACCTCCCATCCATGGGAGTGCTTCAGCAGAGCTTTGTGTTGTCCTGACCCAGCAGCCTGCACCTTCCCAAGCCAGCAGTGGTGAATGGAGTCTAATATCTGTGTTCCATTTGTGTAAAAATACTTCAAAGACACAAATAAATTCCACTGCTTATTTATGAAACACTTCAGAGCCGTGGCAATGGACAGGTATTAATTCACAACCAGGGAGTCATTAGTTTGACCTGAAGTTCCAGTGTCGACTGTAAACTGGTATTTGTAGCAAAACTGAGATGGTCACTGAAGGCAGTGACTTGAGAGAGGGAATCTCACTCTGAACTTTAAAATATACAAGAATGCAATTGTTTTTGGCAATCTAAAATGTCTCTCTTGTGTTTTTTTTTCCTAGACTTACCGTCTGCTCTCCAGTGTTGGAATGTTGCGATGGGCGGAGGGGAAAGAACCAAAAGTTAGACCAAGGGGGCTTTCTTAAAAGGTAGCTCACCAACCTATTCGCATGCTGTTCCATTTCAGATTTTGAAAGTATGACTTGCACCAATGATCTGGGACAATTGCCTGCCTCAAGCCCAACTAGTTGCTTCAAAATGTGAAAACTTTCTGAATTTTCCCACAAATTTCACCTTTGCCCAAAACCATTCTGCAACCCTCAATAACCCTCGGTTTTCTTAGTCAAGACAGCTGCTCCCGAAGGACAACCTGAACCACCTTACGCCAGAGGATGGAGATACCTTAGTACTTCCAGCCCAAGTCAATCAATTAATTGGTAATAACTACTAGAATTAATCATCCTTGCCTATCTGGCTTCATTACTCAGAAACAAAGTACCAATATCTCTTTTCTGTTGTCACTTCTGTTCATTATTCCTATATATTTTGCTTAACCTTACACATTATTACATCTGAATTTATTTAAAAGGTAGATCTTACATTACAGTAAAGCACAGTATCTGTGCTTTGCCCTGTACCATCACAGCATAAGGCAGTAAGGTGCTCTGCTTGCTGGGCTGCATTTTTGTGACTGGAAAGAGAAAGTGAGAGCGTGTATTAGGAACAGTGCAAAACCAGGCAGATCCAGTGAAGCTACAGGTTCCACCTTTGTATCTGCCAGCATGTTGAAAGTATGACCATGGACTTTAACAGGCATTCAAAGTAGGATTAAAATAATATGGCAAAAGTCACTGTTCCTTGCCAACCACGTCATATTCACCATCCCAAATGCAAAGACTCTTTTGTGTAGGCCATTAGCAACCACAGTCGTAGGCTTGGTAACATTAATATAAATGCTGAGGTGAAATCTGTGAGAGTTTAGGAGAACATAAGATTTCTCTGCCTCAAGAATAGAAATATCTGGCAGACAGTTAGAGGAGACACTGGGCACGTATAGATAGCTTCAGCTTTCCTGTTGCTATCTACTCCAGGTTTTTTATCCAGTTCCTGTGCTGCTTTTTATGCCAGAATGGAAATACAAGTACGCTATATCCACAAAAATGGACCATTTGATGCCATTTCACAAAAAGCCTCAACTCAAACCTTCTTTTTACCCATATAGAGTAAACTCCAGACATCTATGTCAAACATAAGCGTGGTTTAATCAAACTCAACCAGCCAGTCCTGATCTTCTCCTTTGTGAGTTTTAGTTATTCTTCTAGATATTTCTATTTAAAGCCTTTCCATGATTTATAGCCTGTTACTCCACACTTTCTTTAGTTTCCAAGTCCAGGTCCTAAATAAAGACCAAAAAACACTTCAAACAACTTAATCCTTCCTAGAAAAGGCTGTTAGCATTCAAAGATGACACTACATCAAAAGCAAAGGTTAAACTCCAGAATGCATTCTTTGAATGAAGTAACAAAAGCTCTATTATATCCTTTGATCACTTGAGCTCACCTGTAGGAAATGTTACACCTTTTTATTAAACTGTTGAATTGTCTTTGCTGTACAAGCTGGAGACATTCTTGACAGGCTTAAAGTCATTAACACCTCTGAGGAATGCTCAGCAGAGCCTATAATTCTCTCTCGTGTCTATGCATGTTAGTACAGCTATTCTATAGTTTCCTAACAGCCCTCTCTCTTTCCTCTTGATATTTGTGTAACAAATTTATTGAAATAAGTGAAATAATAGCATATTGGCAAAATTCTCCATACACAAATGTGCACAGTAAAATATAAAAATCAAATTCCCTTGCACTAAATTAGCAAATTTATTGAATTACCATGACATATTTGTAAAATAAATCACCACTTAATTACTGTGAAAATGTCACACCAACTTTGTGGTTTTTATTGGTGTCTGGCCAGTACATTTACCACTGTACACACATTCAATTACTAATTACTATATACACAGTCAATCCGTCTTCCATTCAAGTAACATATATTCACACTCTCACACAAATAGACACACGCATACACCATGCATTTTCTGTCTCGTGGTCTCTCTCTCAATATCTACTTATGCATAAATGTATATACATACACATATGGCCTATTAAAATAAGATTAAAGATCAACACTGAATCTTTGGTTTCTCTTCTTTTAAAGATTTTGTTACACATTTGTTTTAGAAGTATAGCCAACTATAAACATACTTTCTTTTGAAAATAAATAAATAAATAAACAAATAAATTTATAAGTCTTTTCTGGCAACCCAGACTGCTATTTAGTTCTAATATCTTCAGCAATGAACAGCTGAAAGTTATTTTCCTCCTGCTTTTGTGGATCCTTTCTTTCCTTTTATTCCTTCAGTTCTTTGCAGAGCTCATCTCTTCATGCTTAAACAATATTTTAATGAAAGAATAGTATTCCTACTTGGGTGCTCTCTTTCAGACACACAGAGCACTGGGAGTTGATTATCCTTTTCTTCTCAAGTTCTGCAATATATACATTATTTCTTACATGTCACAAAGCTTTTGAATATGTCTAATACACTTTACACTTCAGGTTCTGAGACATCTTCTGCTGAATAAGCATTCATAAAGGCTTACTGCCAGACCATCACTACATAGACACAGAAAAACAATTCTTACATAGCTCTGAGACAGCTAAGAAACACAGCACAAACAACATCCAAATCTAAATGATGGTAGATTTCAGAAAGTATACGTATCGTTTAAAAAAAGAAATGCACGTGCTGTCTGTATTGTAATCAAAGCCACACACACAAGGTAATGTAATCACCAAAAACTAAGTTTGCATCCTTTTTTCATACTTGACCTATGATTTTCTTAGAGAACTTTTGACTTGTGCATGCTTCTATTCTTGGCCTATTTAGAGATAACTGTTCAGTGGAGGCTTACAGTGAGCTTCTGGATCCTAATCCTGTTGTCTCGATTAGTCTCTCTAATGATTACACAGTTTGATTGCCTCAGAGGGAGGTGGAGAAGAATGGGGTGGAGGGAAGGGAGCAGTTTGTATAGTCCCCATTAGCTTCTGATTACAGGAAAAACAAGATAGCGTCATGTTGGCTGAGTTCAGTGGGGAGGAAGGCAACGTGCCTTGGAATAATTCTGTACAATCAAGAGAAGGATTAGAAGGATTAAATGTAACCAAACCTTTCCTAAAACAGAAGGATGAGCAATATGTTTTTAAATGGTAAACACTGGCTAATTTGTTGACTCTTTTGTGAGACAGTCTACTAACACAGTGAGAATGCAAGTAAGAATAAAGCAGCCACCTATACCTGTTTCCCTGCCGAATCACGAGGAATGGATTTAAGATTGCTGTGCTTATCTGACTTTATTCACCAAAGATTTATTTCTCTCTCCCACCCCCGACTCAATTGGGCAATAAAATGCGAGTCTTTTCTAAAACTATGAATTTCTCTGTACCTGTGGGTAACCAGAATGAATGAGCAAAAGCTCGGAAGAATCGTTCATCAGTGGGTTTGAGTGATTTAGAATTTGTATTTTTCATAAAATTTGAAAATGGCTTTCATTAAAATTCACTCAGAAAAAAACCCAAAACCACAAATTTCTTTGCTGATTTCCTTTGAAAAATTATTCAATGCAAAAAATGAGTCTGAGTGATAGACTTTTCTTTTTTCTATTTGTGATCCCTTCTTAAGTTAAGAATTAGTTTTTTCCTTATTTTATATTTTATGAAAATAGCTCATTATTTGCAGAGACATAAGAAAAACACCTCTACTTTAAATGCCTTTGGTTTCTAGAGAATCATTTCATCTTTTCCATAGTCACACCGCTGTCTGATGCAGAAAGCAAGCTTCACTCTGCCCAGAGAAGCCCTTTTCAATCCCCTACAGAACTCCAGCACTGGAAAGAATATTCACGTCAATGAAAAACTAGATAACCAGTACCATACTCCCCTAAAAGCTCATAGAAGGGGATGACTTTCACTAAGAACAGCAGCTCCTCCAGCTGGAAAAAACATGTCCCTTCCTTATCAAGCACTTAAATCTGTGCTGCTTTTTCAGTTTTAAGTTACCCATCCCCACTAATGTTAGCCTGCTCTTCCCTCCCAGTCACAGCATTCAGCAGAGAGGGGTAACTGCGGTGAAGTATACAAGCTAATCGCGGTACTAATTCCCTCCTATATGTGGAGAGAAGAGTGAAGGAGCTGTGGCCTGTCAGGTGCTATTCTCACAACATTAAAATAAAGATGTTAAATGAGACTTTATACAGAGTTTACATAATAGGTTCAAGACTATGTATCATGTCGACAAGAATCACTAAGTCAATGTAAGGAGAGAGAATATCTTTTACGATTTCAGCTGCTACAGCTACTAAATACAAACAAATTTCTGAAGCATTTCATCATGAAATATAGGAGTTCCTGGTTTCCAAATACGTGGTAGCCCATGTAATTCTATTTCCAACCAACTTGAGGATCTAAACATGAAGGTAACAGCATACAAGAACTGATAGTTTACAGCTCATGTAGATATGTGAGCTGAAGCTCACAACAAACTCAGACATAGCCTAGAAAAGAATTCTGAATTACTCATGGTTTCAGATACCTGGCCTTCAGTCATCAGGATAATTCTCAGATTAGTACTCCCATTAATAAGACATAAGCACAGCTCTTCACATGGCCTAAATTGGAGAGAAGTCAGCATCATTCTTTTCCCATCACAAGTTAGAATCTGAGGTTTCCTCAACTGGTGATTGAGCAAAAAATGAGCAGGGAAAAAAAAAGTGTTTGTTCACATTCTCAGGGCTGAGATTTCCAAATACATGCACCCTTCTTCTGGGAGCTCAGCCTTGTCTGGAAAAGTAAATGTATAGGTAGTGGCTGAATTAAGGATCTGAAAAATCAGGTTAACGTGGATGTTTTACCAGAAGGAAAATGTTGATTGCCAAATAGTCACCCCAAAGTGGGATTGTTTTCCACATCATTTGTTCAGCAACCTTAGTAATCAGTAATGGAGTTTAGGGATTCTTTTGACACATTATTCATCACAAGCAGAAACTAGAAAGTCATAACACTAAAAAAAGAGTTTGTTGCCCCAGGCATGTTTTAGCTTACTGTCAGCTCAGTTTGTTCTAGTGTTTCACTTGTAATAGCTCCCTCGCTGTACTTATGACTAATAACAATAAAATATTAACAAAATTGTTTTGCTTGGTGGTGACCCTAGAGATAGGAATGAAAGCTGTTTTTGTGTCCTTTGTTTTGTATCAAGTCTGACAATTACTTTTGCTCCCATTACCACTGTATCATCACCATCAGGGACAGCAGTAGCACCATATTCCTCACTGGAATAAGAACAAACAGGTCAGTATGCTCTTCTCATCTTAGAGGGAACTTGTTTTCCTCTAGTGTCTCTTCCTCCTCAACTTGAATTCCTCAATACCCTCCATTTTCCTCCAGCTTTTCCAGCTTCCTCCCTGATGTTTCTACAAGATGCGGTCATACTTTTCCTCCTTAAGTTGCCTCAGTGCCTGTGTTGAGTTCCCTTTCTCCTCTTCCAGCTCCTCCTGCACTCACTCTTTCTCCAGCCCCAGCCCTTAGAGCTGCTACTATTCACAGAGCCTCAGGAGTGATAATTTCTCCAAAAGACAACCATCTTTCCCTTTATAGGGCAGCTGTGGATATGAAAGGTTTGCCAGTTCTCAGAAGACACAGCCACAAAATCACCCCAAAATATCTAAAAGATTATGTTCAATTTTTTGTAAAAAAAAGTGTATACTTTTATTTGATTGCAATTACTCCTTGCTTATAATCATGCCTGCAGGTCCCAGGTGAAACTGGGCACCATCTCTACCCATACTAATAAACTGCCCTCAATGTAGGGTTTGCAGTATAGGCTTAATCAAACCAAAGATAAGGGAAGCAGATACTATAAATTTTATTACCTCATTTCACTCCAAGGCACATCCGAGTTCATTCAAAATCTTTGCCAATTGTTGGCAAGCATTCAGATACTACTATGAGCTTGATGCTGAATGTATACTGAAGTGGGTTTGTATCATTTTCAGGGATATTTGCAGAAGCTTCGCGTGGTTCTACTACTTACAGAATTATAGTCTATATGTTTCAGCACCAGTGCCTTATGAACTAACAAGGGATCTGTTAAGATCTTCTCAAACATTTCATTCAAGCTAAATTCTGTGGTAAAGCTAAGTTTAATTTCTTTAAATAAATTAAGGTTTATATTTTTAATTCCTTGGGTGATGTCACACGAATGTACAATTTTATGGGCAAGCTAAGATGGGTTCTTAGAATGTGAAAAAAGAAAATTAAAAAGAGAAAATTAAATAAAGCTTGAAAAATGAGGCACTAACCACTGGCTAATATTGAGATTCATTTTTATATTTTCTGTGTAATTTGCAGCCCATCATTCAAACCAAATGATGCCTTTAAAATCTGTTTTAGAAATGATGTGACAAGATTAGACAGGATTTGTGATCACACAGACATCCCTGTTTGACAATGCTCTGGCCCTCACTTCTTCGAGGTATTTCAGTTCCATAGTTTGTTCTCTCAGACTTTAGTATTCTGGTGCTTTTTTAATGCGACTCCAGATTGCAATATCCCTTGGCATTATAGTGGTGATGTGATTCACATTACCACTGGCAGGTTATCTCCTGATAATTGTGTAATTAACTTATAGTGTAATTGTCATTGTTTCCAGCAACTTGCTATATGATTCTCACCTTGTTACCACAAAGTAGCACATGTAGGTTTTCACATGGCCAAACCGTGTGGTGTTTGAAGGTTTGTGAACTTCATGATGTCTGAAGGGCTTCCAAGCTACTTTGTCTCAGCTGGGGACTAAATTGGGAGCTGAGTCAACTTGAGGAGGACCACGATACTTAAATAGATAATGGCAAGCTCTCTAACCTCCAAAACAGAATATTTCTGTGAATAAATTATACATTCTCTAAAATAAACAAATTCTAGATACATGCAAGCTTCTACCAACTAGGAAAATGTCAACACATCTAGATACGCTAAGCACTGCATATGGCACTGTATGTTGAGTTTTAAATTTTTTTTCTCTAGGTGTCTTTTTTAATATACCTCAGTGTCCATACTTTTCACATTATCTGTTCTTTGATCCTGTTTTCAACCCAATTTTTTTTTCTTAAGGTTTCTATCCCATTTCTCTAGCCATTTTGTTTCATTTACTCATTGAGAAGAACTTTCGTACACAGCATATTCAAACCAATTCAAGAAGAGGCAAACGTGGTCTTCTCATCCCAGTCTTCTACAGAAACCAGGGGAAAAAAAGTGTCCCCAGTGCTTTACTACAAACACAACCTCTTTTAAACATCAGTTGTTATCAGTGAGATCAGTGTTTTCATTTCTCTTATGCACAGATCAATTGTTCAATTTAGTTCCAGCTCTGTTCAGTTTTGCTAAATACTGAAAGGAAATAGAAAGTCCTTTCAGTTCAAACTGACACATTTTCCCAACGTGTCTGGATTGTACAAGCACTTAATTGCCTATAACCAGACTAAACATTGACATAAGTGAGGATTATTTCTGCAGATCAGTAGCAGAAAAGAGGTAGGACAGATCTACTGGGTGATCTGGGAGTTAATCAACTTTGGGTTTTACACCGACAGGTGACACACTCTTTGCTTCATTTTCTTAGGCTGGAGACCAGGGTATATATATGCCTATTCTAAACCAGCCTTTTGAACTTCCCTGAGAATGCTGAACAAATTACACTGGATATGACTGCATTATTTTTATATAGTTAGAATTGAGTCTGGATTTAGATAAGACCGAAAACACTTTTTCTATTGAAGACTTCTCCAGCAAGACAGGCCAGAAGGGTGATGTTCGCTATTGTTTAAATATCTGCAAAACTGTAGCTTTAATATTAATGGCTTATTCAGGTCATGCCATTTCTTAACGGGTTTTTTTTGTATCATCCTCAATGATATTTATGCTAATTGCCAAATGCTTTCAGTGAACCTAATTTCCAGCTTCAGTGAAATAACTTCTACACATCTAATTTAAAAAGTAGAACACTTAATTTAAACAGAATATACATAAAGAGGTTTTTTTCTCTTTTGCCTTATACTGCTATTGTTAAGCCCGAATCAGATATGAAATCTAAGCTTGTTACTGGGAAAAAAAATCCATTCACATTCAAAGTTTAATGTTACTCAGTTTTCCATACAGTCAATGCAATAATACTTTATCTGCCTATTATGAGTGTCCTTGACAGAATGTTCACGGAGCTAATAATTTACAGAAAAAATCACAAATGAGGGTGACAATGGTATGTATATATATTTATATATGTATATATCTCACAAATATATATATATATATATATATACAAACACACACACACACAGTGTGTGCGTGTACATACAAGCTTATATACACTTGGAGCTGATTTTTTTTCTGCTCTAGACATTTGCAACTTCCCACTGAAGCCATAAGAAGTTACTACAACCTAAGCAGGGAAATCAAGGCTTCTGGACCCACATATGTTTTTAAATACCTACAATTACATAAATTATTTTGAAATTCTTAAAATAACAACCAATGTTGCATAGTGATTCACTACCTCTATTAAACGAAATATTGCTGTCAAATATAATCCTACTCAGTGTTTGTTATGAGATCATATAACCCAGCAACAAAAACTTTCAGAAAGTTATGACTCCATTGAACTATTTACAGCTGCTGGCCTAATATGCATTCTGGTACAACTTCTTTTTTAACCTTTTAATGAAACCTAATACCGCAGATGGTAGTCTAGCTCCTTAAAACTGCAGCTTACAGGATACCTTTGTGGTGCATTAATCTTTTAACCCCTTGAGGCATACTGAACATCAATTACACAGTGCCGTTGCCCAGAGGTGAGATATGTGAGCTGGAGCTGAAGACAGGCTACAGCAGCGGCATCTCACACACAGATCGTGAACAATCCATCTTCAGAGTGTGGGGGCAGAACAACTTCAGAAAGCCATCAGCACGTAATATGGTATTTGAGTGCGTTTGCAGCTAAAACTAACTTGTCGCACGAGGAAGAGCTCGCAAATCATCCTGACCTTCCTGACCCCATGCAATCTGCTGCTGAGGAGCACAGGCTATTAAAGAGCCTCGCAAGGTCCACACAAAAGGAGCAAAAAGGGACTCTTATAACTGCCCTGGATTTCTCAGACCATCCAGCTCAGCAGGAGGATGGAAGGTAAATAACACCATCAAAACTGAGAGCTATCACTGGTATTGCTTAAAGACAAGTCCACTCTCAGAAGAAAGAAAAAAAAAGGGGGAAAATCAGCTCAAAAAGCATGATATGAACTCCCTGCTATTGAGATTTCCCAGCAGTTGCAAATATTAAAAAGTGAGCTATTTCTACGTAATAAGGCTCCTGTGGAAACTACAGTAACTGTTTGCCTCCTCTACATGTTTTGCAAGATGCTAAGTTTGTTCTTAAATTGTTTACAGATTAAGATAGTAAGAGTTTTATTGTTTTTGGAAGTAGAAATCTAAAACATACAGAGCGGTTCTTATGAACCTAGGCTTGTTTAAGGACAGACTGAACTGATACCATCACCTTTAACATCATCCAGTACTCTCTATTTTAGGATTCGCTTCTTATGTCATGAATATATGTATACCTTTCATGAGCAGCTACCTGCAGTTTCATTAAGGCTTGCCTTGATGCTGTGACATGCCATGTCTTTGAAAACTCACCAAAGCAGCCAGTTCAAGAAACCTCTAAAACACTGAATAAAGGATGCATTGACTGAACAAGGTTAATCCTGAATAAGGATAACAATGTACTGAAAAAGGGATGTGTTAGAGTATGATAGATGTGTTTCCCAAAAATTTTCACTGGGGCATCCCAGGGCTGAAGAAAGGGAGTAAGTACCCAGGAGTGAACTCTGGTGTCAAGATCCAGAACTAAGAGTTTATTATCTGCTTTTTATTGCTCCTCAATTTATATTAGACAGAATAACACGGAAGTAAAAGAAGTCTGCACCCATCTGCGTTAAATATTGTACATACCTTGATACCTATTGGACAGCTAATGAGCTATCATAATCACTGCAAGTTACTGGATGATTACTTTCTTCAGAAAATACTGGGTACACCTTTTCTTGTTGCTTTTTTTTTTTTTTGAGGTTGGTATTTATCACCTGCTCAATACCTTCTGTGAACAGGCTTACTCTAAACCCCTTCTTAACAATTCTTGTTTCATCTGATGTTTCTGTCTTCTGTGTTTGAAGAACATTTCCCATTTTAGAGATTTCCTTTGATATAAGTAATGCTCAGTGCTTGTTGAATGTGTAAAGGCATGCATTTTTCTCTAGTAATCAGATAGAAAAGCCATTACTATAAAAGTTCATTATCTCTTTCTGTTTGTTTGCCACAAGTCTGACTATTGTCTTTGACAGCCCAAGTCAGACATGGTGTTTACTCCTGCCCACAGTCAGCATGCTTCACAGGAGGCAGAAGTTTTTAGAAAAAAAAAGGGTTCTGATGGTGTGTGGGCCTGCCCAAAGATTCTCAGTATCATAGGTAAAATTGAATTTGTCATCTTTAAGAAAAGGAAGAAGTCACTTACTTGGTTTTCATGCATGGGATGGCAAAACTCATGTTTTATTGCAGCACAGCAGGTGCCACTGCTTGTGTTCATCTCTGCTTAAAGCTGGCCCCAGTTATCTCTGACTACCCACTATTTCTACTTTTGTCTTCATTTGTAGACTATCAGTATTTCAAGTACCTGAACAAAGGCATGAAATATATAGGCATTTGCTTGAACTGTGTAACCAAAGAATTAAATGCAGTAAATAAACACTCACTTTAGTAAAGCAGAAACATTACAGAGATTATAGCTCTTCCTAGACTGTTATGCTTTCAGTATGTTGCAGCTGCAGAAGCTTGCTGTGCTTGTAAAATAACTTGATTGAAGTTGGATGCTTTGCACACATGTAAACAGTATAAAGCAGTGGTGGCCTTGCTGAAGTTTGTGGAGTCACTGATTTTAGTAGGGTCAGGGTCCCATTAACTCTTTTTTAGAAAATAACTGAAGGGGTTGGCAGCATCTTTCACTAATAGACCAGCAAGGGAGAGCCTTGGCTTCATGAGATCTTTCACTTCTAGACAGATAAAGCTAATCTAAAATAGGCTCCCTCTACAGTTAATGGATGCAGATAGACATCTCCAGAAGGTGTTTCATCCCACCCAGTTTTGATGTATACCAAGGAAGAACTGCCCTCAGGAGATGCATGTTTTTCTGTGCTGATTATGGAGAAAATACAAATGACTAGTGCATTTAGATGTGTAGGTTTCAGATAGCTAACTTTACGTTAAACAAATACCACTCTGAATAGAGATTTAGAAGAAGATAATCTATAAAGTCTTGTGACTATTTTTCCTGCGTATTCTTTATGTATATATATACACGCATATCTATATGTGCACATATATACATACATGAACACAGAAATTAGAATGTCTCTGCAGTACCTTTCATTCTTTTAATCACTGGTAAAAAGTAGACAATCAATATCGCCATTATTATCTACTCCAACTGTCAGAACATTCCTAACCTTCCACACACACTAACTCTCTTCTTTTCATGCAAAAGCATTACAGGATTTGCCTCTAAAGGTCCCCTGTGGTCCAGACAGAAATTGAGGGTCCTCCAGAGATCCCTGTCAATTGTGTTGGGCCATCCATCTCAGTAGTAAATTCCCTGGTAGGCCAGCTTCTACCAAAATAATACTGTGGAGTCGATTTGTAGCCTGGTATACCAACTCTCCATTTCCAAGAAAAATGTAAACTACAAGTTATTTCTGGATACTTTTGTTCAGTGTGTCTGCTCCCTTGCCTCACTCTGCCCAAAATACCTCTCTCAGGTTCTTTAAAGTGGGGTTTCTCCCCTGCAAGAAGCAGATAGTTCACAGGAGGCTGCTCTTTCTCTGAGAGTGACATTTCTTGCCTTCCAGGTTATGAGAGGAGAATAGGTAACACTGGCTGAATACTCAAGACAAAGAACACTGAATGTCTGAAGCAGACAAGGAGTTACAATACAGGGCATTTCTCCCTCTCAAGTTAGCAGTCTGTTGGAGCCACAGGGCATTTCTTTCTCATCAGATGAGCTTACCTGTTTTAGCACTGCTTTTGGATCTCAGTGCCAGAAATACTTAGAAAAGTATCTACTAATTATCTGATAAATGTGTTTGTTCATGTCTGAAGTGCAGCTTATCTAATTGCCAGTGCCCTTCCAATTTTCCTCTAAGGGGTGGGTTTAGTTGTGAATTCTCCCAAAGAGCTTGCTTTTCATGTAAGTAATTATGTGCTTTGCTTTCTTCGAAGGGATATTAGCTCATCTGCCAATGGCAGCAGACAAAAAATATTCTCAAGGAGATTCAGATCTAAAATAAAACAGAAGCAAAGAATTTTGGATTTGTGGCTTTAGACTTTATTAAAATGAACATATAGCTAACAGTGAGGCTTGCTAGAAAGTACTAGCAGATCTGTGTTACTGGAAGTGCTGTCTTAAGGGCGTAAACTTGTAAGGCCAAGTCACTAATCAGCTTTGTACTTGGGAGTCAAGAGATTGAAAAGTTAATAAAAACAATCAAACAAACAAGAAAAAATTAGGTGTTATTAAGAGGTAAACTCTTGCAAACTTTGCAAATCCCTTGGCAACCACTTCTACATTGAAATACCAGCGACTTGTTAGATCCTACCAACACAACTTCCAGGCCCAGATGCCTTTCTTCAGAAACTGCGATGAAACTGCAGGAGGCAGAATGTGGTTCAGCTTCTTACTAGGTCTACTGGACTTGGAACAAAAGAAGAAGGACTCAATCGTTTTCGTAGTATATATAAAAATTAACTTGGGCAGAATATGGTTCAGTTTTATTCAATAAAGGAGAAAGCATTAATCTTGATAATACTGAGATACATTAAATAAATTGTAACAGATATATATTACATACAAAATAAAATAATGTTTACATTTATCATTAGAAGGAGAATATTAGTACAGTTAGTTATATAGATTCATTTGATCATGTCTTTCATTAAACACTCTTAAAGAATATTCAGTGGGACAATATGTATCTAAATGCAGAACCAAGAACTGATTAAAAGGCAGGAAACAGTGAGCAGTTTTGCCTCTCTCAAGTGGTTGTAACTGAAGTCTGACAAAGAGCTCTGCCATGGAGAGTGTTATGCAATGTAAACATTCTCAAAAGTGGATGAGGTGATAAAATTTATTGCTGTTCATCAGGGCTGACTGCTAAGAACTACAGACTAACCTTAATATACTTAGCAATAGAATGTCAGGTTAACTTCAAGATAGATTACTGATAAAAAAAGGGAGGAAAGAACTTTCCTTATTCACAAACATGAGGATGTTCTCTTGTCCTCAGTCCACCCTTGGTGGATAAACGACCAAACTCTATTGACTTCTAATAACGTTTGGGAGCCTAAATACCTTAAGCTATTTTTAAAATCCATGTATAAGAGCACATGCCCTGCAGTTACAGGGACTACTGAGGAAAGATGTAAGTAAATGTTGCACCAACATTGCATAGCTAGCACCAACACCAGGAGCAGTCTAGACACAGCATCTTGAGGTTGTTTGCAACTGATTTCCTGAGTTTTTCAGGCAGGTTTTGAGCCTGCAATGCTCAAGGCAAGTGAAACTATGTTACCTAAACTAATTTACTGAGTTGATGGCACAGTTATTTTAACTTACGTATAATACACTTTTGAATTTCAGTAACAAGTTTCAACTCATAAACCTTAACGTTTTTAAATCAGTAAGTACCAGAGTTGCAAGTACAGAGTCAGTTAAATTATTTCACTGAAGCAATACAAAAAGATAGCTGAGAGTATCCACGCTCAAAAGTAGTTTGAAGCCAGAGGCTTTTCCCATGGTGGTAATTTATTGTCACGACTCAGCCTCTCAAGATATAAGTTTACACTTGTGAGTTTTAACTTAGAGAGTTCACTGATTTAACATATAGTTAGACTTAATAACACCTAGCACACTTTATATAAATCCTCAAAAGTGTGAGTTATTACTTTTGTGCTGATTTTAAACTGCTTAATTTCTGGGAGTTACAGGCTGCTTTAAACATTAAAGGTACGTAAGTTTCTTATCAATTAATTCAATAAAAACCTTTTTATTGACATGAAGAAAAACAGAACCAGTTTCTTAATTAATATTTAATGGATGGCACTAGTAGGGTTAGCTATGAACAAACACTACTTGGGAAAACACTTTTCAACTAAATTGAATTAGTTTCAGTTAAATGGATATTCAGTAAAATCATAGTTTCGAACTTCTCAATTCCTTTCATTACTTTCATTCAGCCCGTAGCAGATGCAGAGTTTCCATTAGACCTTCCAGTTTGACTGGCAAACTAATAAAGAGCTCAATAAAGCAGTCATGGTTCATTTTGATATGGGATTTGAATACGTTTGCCTTTTTAAAAGAATTTTTACACTATTAATTTGGTTTATTATTTCCTGTTACATCCTGTCTTGAAATCATTCATTTAGCCATTGTAAACATGAGTATATAACCACTTTATTAGAATTTCTGTTTTGATTAATAATCATCAAGCTCATATTTCACTACAAACAATTTGCCTTTGTGAGAAACATGCTAAAGGACAAGCAGTCCTTAACTGCAGTTATTTTACTAGCACATGTCTTACCATAATTACTTTGTTGTTTTCAACACAAGAAAGAAAATTAGCTTACCACTTCATAATTATAATCTCTGTTTTCAGAGCACAATTTGATGTCTGGTCCCAATCTACTGTACTATCCATGGACTGATTTTCAAACACTTTGATAAACTTACCAAGTATACTTATGTGCTTAAATACAAGTTCAGCTCCTTTGAAAGCTTGGACCTAAAGGCTTGTTCCTGTACAATGCTGGACCATATGTGCAATATTTCCATGGTCTTTTTCTTTTCTGCTGCCTTTAAAGTAAATATTCTTTATCATGCAAAATACATTTCCATGTTCACACACACACAAACACACACACAGTTACCCCTTCTCTTTTTTCTGTACTTTCTCATTCTCTGAACCCCTCTATGTATGCCCCTGCCCATCCCTTTAACTTTCTTCTGGTGCTCCCTTCTAAGGAAAGGTTCAAAGACTGAAAGGTTTAGCACTGTTTGGATAAGCATGAAATTCTAGTTGCTTATCCCAATTACACAAAACCTTTAAGTCTTTTGAACTTTCCCTTAGAAGGGAGCACGTAAAATTTTATGCTTATCCAGGACACCTGGATTTTCAAACCTGAGCTGGAATTTTATGAGGACAGTCTCTCTCTCAGGGGGTAGTACACATACTAGAGTGAACACAGAAATAAGAATAGAAAAACACTGATTTATAATCCTGGATTTACTACTGTTTTTGAAAAGTTTTCTGACCATCCTCCTGTCTCATCTTCTCTTTCTGTAAGATGAAACAAATCCAATTACCTACCCATCACAAGAAAGCTGTTGGGACTTTTAATTCATAACCCATTGCATGTGCTTTACTCTCAAGAATTAACATGATAATGCTGTTGCCTCTTAATGCCTTTCAGCATCAGAAGTTCCAGACTGGCCAGTGCAGAAAAAAAGAAAAACAAAGGAGTCAAAAACACTTTTTTTTCTTACGATAACAGTAGCAAAACCTTTTATCAGTATCTAGGTTTATCAGTATCTAGGTTTACATGTATTTCTTATATTCCATTTGGCTCATCATTTAAGTTCTGGCATCCTAAAATGACATTCAGATTTCCCTTTATGACTTTGCAGGTTGAGAAAAATCTTTGAGATTATGATAATGCCTTTGAGTCTGAAGCTGTCTTTCTGTTCCTCAGCACTAACATCAACAGACTGGCTGAGCACTTCAGTTTAAACTTTCTCTTCTATAGTTCGTACTATTGCAAAAGTATGATTCTGAGAATGACACTAGAGAATATTATTGCAATGCAAGAACAAATGGTCTGAGTATGGCCCCACAAGGATGAAGTTACAGAAATAGCTAGGCTGCTGCCCTTCTTGTGGTATGTGTAACAGGCATCTTAGCTGAGTTGCTTTCAGTGTCCCTGGTTATGACAGTGCCATCAAAAGCATTTATGTTTCATACCTGTGGTTCTTATATGAGTGCAGCAGACACACAGTAAAATAATGAAAGTGGCATTATTATCATTGTATGTCATAAGACTTGACAGCTTCATGTAAATGAGGACCTTACTAGGCCAAAAAAGAAAGAATGCAGCTTTTTCTTTAAAGCAAAATCAGGACTAAAATAACAACTGATCCAGGAAGGAACCCAGGAATGCAGTGCCCGTGAAACACACAAGCACAAATTAGCTTCTTTTACTCTCTGCTTTTTAGTCAGGAAAGGGTAATTTGTCTATTTTGATGAGAGTTGCATAATTCTTAGCAATGTCTTCTGCTATTTTACCCTTTCCTCAGCTGTTTGGAGAGGAGGGAGAAGAGAGAGACGGGAAAGAGGGGAGGGAGAGCGAAGCAGAATGGACTGAGTGGCAGCACGGAGCAGGACCAGTGGTTCAGGTCCCTCTCTGTCAGAAACAGCACAGGTGCTTTCAGACCTAAATGGATCAAGTCAGAGCATTTCTCCCCTGTTGTCACAACAGACTTAGCAGGTCTTCCTGACGTGGCTCCCAGCTTTCTCATTTTCTTGTCTTGTCAGAAGGTTGCCATCATTTAGAAGGTACACAGTATTTTGATAGGATTAGGGGATAAAACACAACTCAATCCTTTACAAAAGAGAGACAGAGAAGGGGAAGGGGAAAGCAAAGTGTCAGGTGCTACAGAGTGACTGAACAAGAATAACGCGCACAAATAAAAATAGTAATTTGATTGAACTCCTGTTCCTATGAAGCAGGGGCAGAAAGAAATGATACATGACAAATACTCTGCTGCCAGAGGAAAAGCAAGAGGACCAAAATGGAGATTATGACAACATATGAAGGCAGAGAGCTAGGCGACGCCAGCAAGAGAGAGGTCACCCACCAGAAAAGAACTAGTTCTACAGTTATTTAATGCTGACATGGGAAGCTTCTGCTTTACAGTTAATTGCATATTAACTACAGAAATTTACAGTAACAGCAGCAAATGCTGCTTATTATTGTACTAGCAAAGCCTGACAAGTTTCTTTTTCCCTTTCTTGGGCTTTTTCTCTTAAACTGCATATTGGGAAATCCCCTTGAATATTCAAGTTACTCACACCTTTTCCCCCTACAAAAAATGCCCTTGTGTGGGGGATCTGCAGATTTCACAAATTGTTAGCCCGGTCATGAATGTGACGCATATAAAATATTTGTGCTGATAAATGAATATTCACTCCTTTATTAACAGATCCCATTAATAGATCAAACGTGTTATTTCATTGGGTAATTTGAAAATACTAACAGCACAATGTATGATACCCTGCCTCTTAGGCAAGTCAGAAGTTTGTTATGATTTGACAGCAATAGTTTCTGACATTAAACACTGAAACACACCACTCATTTAGAGAAAGTGAGATTAAAAAATTGCATTTTTCATCACTTTAGTATATTTTAATGATTTTCCTCTCAATTTCTGCAGTAAATGAAAAAATGAGAGGTGAAAGTTTGTAATACTCTTTTTACCAAAGAGAACATTTTACTTGTTTCCCCTTAAATGAATATAAGGCCTGTTCATGGCAATGTTTACAGTTACAAAAACCCCCATGATTAATCACAGCTAACCAATTCACAGGAGCTTTCATTTCAAATTGATCTAAACCAGATTTCATTAGTATCTGCTGCCAAGATGTAGCTTATTTATTTCTAATTTATGTTTTCTCCATTTCCTTCTTCTCTTTCTATGTTACAGTACTTTTGTTTACACATCAGTGGTTACTAAAGTAAGGCAGTGTGCCAGTAATCACTTACATACACAGATTCTGGAGCGTGATACACAACAGAACTTTTTTTCTACTGTAGTACTGCCCAACAGCCTTTACTAAAATGTACATACTGACCAGTCAACCTATTGACTGACTGTTCATGGGAATGCGAGGCATCTGCAAGTGTGGGTTCCTTGTGCCACAGGAAGAAGTCCAGGTCATTTTAATTGCTTAGGTCACCTTAAGCACTTCAGAGACCTGAGAACTCCTCCTCTATTACTTTACCCAGTTAAGTTTCTTAAGAAAAAAGAATAAAAAAAGAAAGGTAACCATGGAACTAACAGAATGTATGATAAAGAAGCTGAAAGGAAAGAGACCACTTTGAATTCAGTTGTTCTGAATTTTTAGAGCATCTGTAAAGATCTTATTGACTTTCAGCTCTTAAAAAGATTTATCAATATTGAAACTTATTAACACACTTATTACAATAAAAAATTATTACAATACTTATTTTAGAATACCTCATAACTATTTTTACAAGGTATTTTAATGCTTTTTATCAGGATAATATTCAGAATCTTACTAGAGTTGTTTGTGTGGTACTGGATGTCAATACATGTGCATGCTGCAATAGATGCTGTACTCTTAAATTTTTCCTCTACTTCATAAAATGTTTGGTAATGTCACTAACATGGCATCTCTTTAGATTGTCTTTCAGCTTTTTTGCTGATCTGGACAAGGAGCAAATACAAGTAGGTAAGCTCATTCATACCCTGGCTTAGCTAATCACTAAGGAAATGTCTCCGCTCATTCCCTGCTGCTACTAGCTTTCTTCTGTACTCTTGTGGACAAGACAAACAAGACACACATGGGCCTTGTAAAGTAAATTCTTCCTGGAAAAGAAGCAGCAACTATACAGAACAAACATGTAAAGAAAAGAGATGGCAATGTAGACATAATTCTGGGTCTTGCTGGCATAAAGATTTCTTTCAGTCATGGAAATCTGAAACTTGCAAAGAAATGGCATATATTTGAAATGAAAGTGATGTGCTTGTCCATCAGGATGTGCAATAAGGAAGAGAATAATTATGTTGGGTTTGGGGTTTTTTTGGATGAAGTTTATTGGTGACATTACTCCAGCAACATTAGCAAACAAGGTCAGCAAGTAGATGGCTAAACAAGATAGATGTATCAGCCTAGTTACGCAGTAGAGTTTAAAAGAGATGTGTCAATTATGAATTTTGGAGTAGCCTGACGTGCAGCAGGAAGATCCTGCAAGAAAATAACTTTGCAAATGGCAAATGTCCAGTTATGCAAGTACTGTAAGTGCCTCTGACCAAGGGCATTTCTGACTGATAGAGTACCCACTTAGATTATTATGGCACTGGTTGCCTACACTTCATTCTTATTTGTAAATAAATCTCTGCCTTCAGAGTTGGTTTGCTGTCTGGCCTCACCTGAAGATGAAAAGTTCACTCCTAAACTCCTGACTGAGGGTAAGTCTCTTATACCACTTTTATTTTCCCTGTTGCAAACTATATCTCAGTTCAGTGAATTCTAATGACAGGAAATACTTTGGTGTGCCATGCAGCTTGAAGAAGCAGTTTCTATGAAGGGAGATATGGGGCAAGATGATCCTGAAGCACAACCTCCAGAGACACAAGGGAGGCACAGGAGGGCACAAAATCCAGTTAAGCTGACAAACTAAACAAATCCATTAATTTGAAGAATACCAGTATCTTTATTTCAGATGCCACATGGACAATCTCACCATAGTCACTGGGCTCTGATTAAAAAAAAATATTTTAATAAAAAATAATATTCCAAGGCAAGTAACACAGCCAGATAGGGTGTTATCTTTAACTTGTTTTATTGTTTGTTGTTGTTGTTGTTTTTGTTTTTTAAAACATTTTTATTTTTGTTTAATCACTCATTCACAAAACAGACAAACATAAGCTATGTTATTAACAATTTCTAATTTTTGCTACTCTATCTATAGCTGGTGAATCTTGGCTGACAGCACACACCATTGTAATTCCTAAAAAACAGAGATGAGCGTTCCTGAAACCAGTCAATTTGCTAATTGCTGAGAGGAACTTTGACTTCATGTGACAATGGCTGCCCTCAATCAAGAGTTTCAAAAGATCTTGTGTTCCTAAATGGCTGTTTTGGAAAGGAAATTACCTGATTCAGAAATTGCAGCAGGATGTTGGCAAGCTTTAAATTCTCTGGGCAGGACTTCAGCTGTCCATCTAGAGCCTTTTCTACAATCTCAGCATCTACTTGGCCTCAACATAATCCTATTTATCCTGGAACATCAGAACCAGCCTAAGCCAGGACCAGTCCAGACAAAAGGGGAGAAAATAGTGAGCTAAGTACTCTAAGTGCATGTAGCTCCTTAAATTGCTGTAGTCTATCATGAACATGATTTGAATCAAATATGTGCAGTATGTGGAAATTTCACAGTAATCTGCAACTGTACGACATGAGACAGATCTAAGAATTTAAGGGGAAAGTCCTAGTACATATATCTAAAATATATTCATGGTTATTTAACTGTTTTATTCTATTTTGAGCATACTTAAGGCTGAAATAACTGAATAATTTAAAAGACGCTATCAGATCACTGTATTAAGAAAAATGCAGCAATTATCACATATATGGTTTAAAATAAAAAATGCATGATATTATGAAAAAAAGTTAGTGGGAGAACATGAATGCAACCCAGCATATATGGACATCTAAGTCTGAAAGCAAAAGCAAATAAACAGATTTTGTAATACTCGTAGCAAAGTTACAGGTATTCTATCACTCTTAGCTATTTTGTGTAACTCATGAGAATACATACTCATGAGAATACTCATTATAATGGAAATACAGAATCTTAATCCATATAATCAAATTTAATTAAAGACTGGGCAGTAATGCATGCAAATAAACCCTTAATTTTGACCTTCCCTGATCTCTAAGTTGGTCATCGTACTTCTTTGCCATCTTCAAAACATGTGTTTTTCTCATGATATTAATAAGGCTAACTGACTTTCAAAAGAAAGTTTCAATTAAAAAAAAAATTCAAATAACAACAATTATACATAATCTACATTAGTATTTTTGTTATCCAGGTTAAATATGTCCCGTACAAGTTTTTGGCAGTTTTGGAACAAGAAGTTTACACACCAACTGAATTTGGGGGATTGGTTGCTCTTACTTTCTGACGGCTTTTCATTCTCATCCACGATGAAAAAGCCAATGAGGTACAAACAGGAACTACAGTATTGGACCATTTTTTTGTTTGGTATCTGCAGAAATTTTTAGAAATAATTTTTTGCCATAAGCTGCTTACATAGACACTCTGAGCTATTGGAAAAATTAACCCTTACACTTTGGATCATTTTATGTCACATTTTTCATCATTAGTTGTGTACATTCTGTTACTATCCCCTACCAAAGTCATTATGGTGTGCTTTAAACAAAATCAGCTCCTTCAAGCTAATGACAGCCATTCAGTGCATAGAACATTGCATGATAAGACAAAAAAACTTGGTCAAAGACACCCAGATTCTACTTTTTACAAAATGAGGTTTATAATGAGGTTCTAATCTTCAAGCAGAGCTGTGCAGGATCTCAGTCTATAAGGCTTTATCCTAAAACTCATACTGAGAATTTGAAAACAAATTTGAGAAGTCTGCAGAATTAAAGGTCTATAAACTGACACGCAATGGATAGTGCTTAGCATACATCAAATGTGTGTCAGCAGTAAGGACTGCCACTCAAGAAAGAAATTTTGCTGGACGTTGCAGGTTGTCATCTTTAAGGCTGCAGTTCTAATGCAGACAGCTCATCTATTATGCTCCACAAGTCTTTAGTTTGGGGATATCTTAGTACAGAACTATCCAATTAATTGCTTAAAGCTGTAGTAATGTTATGCATGACAAGCAGGAAAATTGCTCTGATTAGGCAAAAGTGCAGAGTCAGACCTCAGAACAATGAGGTTGTATTTCCTTGTGAATATACAGGATAGAAAAACCAAGACAGCTCTTCTCTTTTGAGTGGATGTGAAATATGTACTTGATGCTTTCATTAAAAATCAAATAAATGGCATTTTTATATCACTGCTGTCACAGAGGGACCAGACCGCTTTTACTGAAAGAGAAACATCTGTCTTTGAATGGCATGCTTGGAACAACATCTTTTACTCTTCCATTTGAACATAAACAAAAATTCTGTCTACTAGAAATACATGAACAGAAGCGAGCGTACTTCAGCTAGGATCACTGCAAATATATTGCCATTTCTTTCTCTCCTATGACTGAGAATGTTTTCCCTTTTCCTAGGAATCCCTCTGGATATGTTGCTAGAGGAGACAGCACTGTGCACTTCAGGAGAGCACAAATTCCAGTCCAGCTGCAAAAAGGGCATTAAAACTGAAACAAGTGAATAATTAAATATGATAGACAAGGAAAAATGAAATTAAATCAGCAAAGAGTCCTACATTAAGACAAAAACTCAGAGGAAGGCTGGACATCCCATAAGACAAAAAATAACAGACACAAATAAGATGGCTCGAGCTCTACTTTCACAAGAGATAAGTACATGTTCAATGCAACAAGGAAGAGGACAACTTGCAACTCAAATAAAAGCTAATATAAGAAATTAATAACAGAATATAAGAGAAATATCATTAATAACTGATAAATTTTTGAAAGCATCAGGAAAAAAATAACATGCAAATAATGAAATGTATTCCCCTGCATTTTGGAAATCCTTTTAGGTCAATCCTGAAATTGACCTCAGCTATGAAATTAGAAACAAAATTACCTAGATAAAATGACCAGTTTTAGTTAAAGGAATAACACCCAGGCTTATTGTAATCATTTTTCACAGTCCCAGTAAATCAATCATTTATTTATATTATATATTATGGTTTTATAGGAATACACCACATTTTGAAAGTGGTGAAAGGTGTGTCAATGTATGCTTATACACAAAAAATGTTCAATGACATTCTTACGCTTTTCTGGACCAAGGACTTCTGTAATAAACATTATATGTATGAAACACTACACACGTAAACACTATATAAAGAAGAAATATGAAGAACAAGAGAAAACTGACATGACCTAACTTTGAAGTTAGATCTGCTCTGAACCGGAGCCTAAACCAGAAAATTTCCGAGGTTCCCTTCCAACCTCAACTATTGACTGATTCTACAGTGGTTCTTTGTCTATAAACTACAATCAAACACCTCGCCTTGTGAAGCTCCTTGTGGTTCACCACTGGAGAGCAGCTTTGGGAACCAGTAGCAGAGGGTAGTTGGTGTAACAGGGTCCCACATGATCTTTCAGTTGTGGGGCTGATGGCAGTAATGATATTCCAACAACCAGCAGATGAAGCTTGAATAAGTACTGCCTTCTGCCCTGCCACAGATTTCTTAGATATAATGTTTTACGTAACTGTTAACTCTTGTAATTACTATAGAAACAAAACAGTCAGAAAGGATAAAAAGGACTGGAATTGCTCAGTTCTTGAGAAATATAATACAAATGAGAGAGATACGTAAACGTTGGTGTATGCAGTATTGGGGCTACAAGATAGTTTACAGACACTCTGAAACAACTCTTTTTGAAGAAAGGCTTTTTTTCTGGCAAGTGTTGAAAAAAGCAGGAGAAGTCCAAGTAGAGATAGAAACGATAATGGCCATAGTGCTTAGGCAGAGTTACAAAAATTAAGGGTGATAAACAAAAACAACTGAAAACATATCTCAAAAAAATGCCCTTCAGTGTATTTATGTTTGGGTTGCAAATCATGTTAGTTCAGTTACTAGTTTATTAAAGAGATAAAGTGCTCAAAATTATAGACACTATACACCAGGGTTTTCAAAGAAGCGGTAAAGAGAGCTAAAGAGCATGTTGATTCTCGTCTGTGCCATAAACATAGCTACACAACTCTGTTCATCCTAAGAGAAGCTCCAAGTGAAGTTCTAGGTTCACATTTTGTATTTGTCCCGTATCTGTATCTGAACCCTGTATTGATCACTTTCTGTTTCCCTGCACTAAGCAACCAGTCACACTCCAGGTGGACACAGAAGAGCTGTCAGAAATGTCATGTAGATATTCCTGGAAATTAGGTACGTCTCTTTCTGGAACCCTCTGTAAGGACCCAAAGCAGCTCAGAAACTCAGAAGAGAGTCGACAGCAGACCCAGAATAATCCTGACCCTCAGCTGAAGTCACATTAACTACATTTGGGTTTGCAAGACAGAGGATGAGATAGCACCAAGACAGCTAGCCTGGGGACAGGCTTCAGGTTATTAAGACAGCTACGGGGCTAGCCAGGAGGGATACAAACTTCGGCAAAATTTCCTGAGGGGAAGGAGGAAAAATGGGAGTTAAGACCAACCAAGTAGCCTGCCTGGTAGCAACAGTTATGTGATGGCAGCCTTCAGCTAGCCAGAGGCGTCCATGAAAACTGCACAGAATCAGTTCTGCAATCCAACTGTAATGTCCATTTATTGTAGAAATTAATTCCCCAAAGAAGAGAGCAAAGGAAAAAAATCAAACATAGCAAATTTTTCTGACATTACAAGATGAAGTGCAAGTCTATACCCTTCTCAATATACTATCTCTGTTAAAATAAGTACTTCCTTGGCAGTTCATTTCTGATGACAGCCAAATCCCCAAATATTAGTACCATGAAGCATTATTAGATATTGAATCACTGAAGAAATACAGTAGCAGAATAGTGATGCTGTTCTATTTCTTTGAACTAGATTTTTGAAACAAAGTGTGGGTCTTTCTGCTAGCTACACAGGTGTGACAGTGAAGCAGTATGACTGAATAACGAAATAAAATGTTTCTCTTTTAAATACATTAAACCGGTTAATGCAGATGAGTAGGTACTGCTCACTTGCTTTTCAGTAACATTGGCTTGCAAATTATTTGCAAGAGGATGCTAAATTCTCTCTTTGGTATGGATCCAGGAAAACTACTGCCAGAACACACCTCCCGGGAAATGCAGGACTTGGCATGGGATTTGGCACAAGACTTTACAAATGTCAGCTTTCCTGTAAAAACATCAGGTCTGTTGTCATAAAAACATCAGTTATGAGTAATTTCTTTTCTTAATATTACTAGCCAATACAAATAGAGAGAGGATGAGATGTCAGTCATGTGCAGCCAAGCACTCAGAACTGGATTTTTGTAACACAATTGCCCAGAATAGAAATATGAATTTTGGATTTTGAAACGGATGTCCACACTTTGGATCAGTACATGTTGTATTCAAAAGTGTATCTGCCCTGTACTTCACAATACCTGTCATTATGAAATAACTGACAATTAGGAGCGAACCAGAAAACAGTATGTGCTACATACTCATGTTCAATCCAGAGTTGCTGGGTTGTCATTCTATTTCGTTTTCTTTAAATATATTTGTGTCTGAAGAGTATGGATTTATTATATTATTATTATTCTTCCCTAAGAATATAAAGCACTAAAGAAAAGTTAGGATTTGTAAAAGGTAGTCATGGCAATAAATTCAGTAGTCTGTGAAATTATTTTTAAGTTTGGCAAGCAATGAGCTGTATGAATGCTTTACTAAATTAGTACACATAAAATAAGCTCCTGGCAGGTCCAAGCCTTTATGTGGTTAATTAGTACCTCATTTCAGATATAGGGCCTAATCTGTGGGAAAGCAGAGAAAACCTGCTCCAAGCAAATGCAAGTTAGTCATCTTTTGGAAGATGGCTATTAAGTTTGAGAAGCCAGAAAAAACTTTTTGTCTGAATGGATATCTTACTAAACGCAGCCGTTCAATAGGTCTTATTCACTTCTGTATGTATCAGCCTTCCAGCACGTAAACATCCAGCCCTCTGAGTCACATGTGAAATTTGCACTGGGGTCTCCTCAGAAATCTCATACTGATAGCGACAGCGGTTATATCTGAACCTTAAAAAATCCCGCTGCTGAAGATCCCCAAATTAAACTTTGCCCATAACACCATCTTTTCTAAAATTGCCCTTTTATTAGAAAAATAATTTGAATGCATGTTTCTATGTCCAGCCGTTGTGTAGAACACTTATCCAGGAAGAAGTGCACAGAAGAAATCTCAGAGGTGAAAGCTTCAGTACAGGACCAGTGTCAAAGTAGGTCAATTTTTAGGACTAATAGCCTTGACAGTGTCCCTTTAATATGTTGATCTGTTTCTGTAAAGCACATTAAGAAAAGTTTAGCGTGAAAGAAGCTAAAAATGTGTTTGATATGATATGGCAATAAGTGTACATTTTGAGCATACTAAAGCTGCCCAAATACATTTTAAACTGCTTTTCTTTACTAGCTAAAGGCCCAGTTCAATGAAAAAAAAAATCCAGACTTCTGTACACTAGAAGCTGCAGAAAATCTGGTTTTCTGTGACATCTGTAACCCACTGTACATATTTTCAAGGTGGAATCTACATCTTTCTTTGAGAGATAATGAATATTATTTGTCTGCTCAGACCCCTGAGAAACCTCAAATTGAGATCAGGGCTGGATGTTGTCCACATAGAGTTAGGGAAAATCCCTTGACTTGAGAATTTAAGAGTCCTGCATACTTTGTTTTTAAAAATACTGCTGAATCACCTCATCTGCTGCTTCATATTACTACTGATTTGCTTCTCATGTCCATTATACGCATGTGAATCTATTTGATGAGAGTTAGATGCTGCAAGACATAAGGAAAGCTCACTCATCAAAGGAAGTTTTTTCAGTGAGATCTTATTTCCAAAGAGATCTTACTAGCTTTTCTCGGCTTCTGCTTTGATTAAAGCAGATGTTAGTTCAATGCTCAATGCATGCAGAAAGTGTCTAAATAGCACAGCTAATTCAGGTGGTTCTCTGTAAAAAGGGCAAAGTTTAAAAGGAAGTCTCAAATTTAATAAAGAACCCTTCTGAAATAAACTTCAGTGAGGAAATTCCAAACTGCCTTTATTTTTGTAATGTCTTACAAAATCTCTTTCTAAAGTACTGTCTATTTTCAATCATTACTCTTATGAAGCACTTACTGATGCTTCACAATTACATCATGCTGGCCTCTTCATTGTTCCCACTGTTGCACACTATTAAAAATAAGCAAGAAGTACATCCAGTAGTTTTGTTTTATTGCTTTCCTATTAAGCAAGTTACCCTGCAGTTTTCATGGCTTTTGTATTATCTGCAGGATATAGTAATCATAGGCTCCATTTTAATCTCTTTTATTACACTAACAGATGTAATTGAAAAAGCAGACAGGTTTTCAAACACACAACCTCTTCTTCAGGTCTAAAATGGAAACAGCCAAGCTTGAAGCATGGGAGTTATACACACATACAAGCCTGTTAAGTGAACACAATGAAACAAATTTATTTGGATAGCGCTGCTTTCAAACCATTTCCTAGGAACTTTTCTGGAGTTGCTTCCAAAATATTTTTAGAAGTGTAAACATTTAAGGAAACACATTTAAAATTATGGCAAAGTAATCTACTATTAGGAGATGCTTTAAAAACTCAAGTCCAATCACAAAGAAACTTCTAAAGCTTAATAAAATGGGGACTGACATTCTACGAAATATCAAAGAATGAAAAGACATAAAATATACATTAACCAAAATATATTTTCAAGGAATTTATGCACAGCTGTGAATTAATGGCAAATGAGGATCAAACAATTTTATTGTGCAGAACCACAACTAACAAAGTGTAAAATGTGACTCATTGTGCAACATAAATATAAAAACAATCAGATCAACGGTAGGCACTTGGTATCTCCAAGTGAACAACTCCCAAGATCTCATCTTCAGCCAAAATATCCTTATACCAGCTTTGATTTATGGCAATTTATTGTTTCCTTTGAAATGTAGGGGAAGCTGTTTCTACAGTTTCTTAGGTTTACAACAGACCTTCATCTCCTTGTATTCATTTTCAGTACAACAGGATAGAAAGTAGGCAACAATAATTTAGCTGTCAACATTTAGTGTGTAAGTGAATTTTTTCCTCCTAAAATTATAGTGATTAGAAATGTATCCCTGCCCCGTTTCTGTATTCTTCCCAGAAACATGCTTCCTGCATTTGACACAACTTTTACATTGTTGCCATGAGGGAATCTGAAAAAATAATTTTTTGCAAGAAAAAATAGAGGAGGACTGATTCATATACTAGCTTCCAGATCTAACTACACACTGAGCAATCCACACATTCCTTCTGAAATTCTTATTATCTACAAAAACACTGGCAGGACTCATCAAAAATTCTTATTTTACAATGTCTCTCTTTCTTCTCTTTAGGACTCTATTCTCCTGGAAAAGTAAACATTACCTAGCCTTTTCTTCTTTGTGTACTTTTTTATTTTTCCACATTTATTTGTTTCAGCTGCCACTCCCTCTATTTCATTGCTCCTTCCTGCAGATACAATGTATCTAAATAAACTTTTGGTTTAGAATGATCAAATTAGCAATATAATTTATTACAAAGAGTTTTTTCCTTAGAATTTCTACAGCAACATCTTAATTAGCGGCAAAGGCAAAGAACTGGTAAGGTAAGGTTCTGTGCTGCAGGGCATCTCAAAACAGATGCCCGATTGCCTGATATTTCTTTCATATCAGCCCCCAGTGCTCAAAAACATCAGAACAGAGCTCTGCACTACTCTGATTTAATGCAGCAGAAAAACAGGTGCCTCATCCTTGTAACAGAAATCCTTCTGCACTGAACATCTTCGATAACAAACATTCATAAGCAACTTCCTGGCAGAGCTCAAGTTTTGCCCAGGCATTAACAAATGAGGTAAAGAGAGAATAAGTGCTGAGGAGCTGGGGAGGCTCTCAGTCCGGTCTCAGGGCAGCCTTGCTCTAGGGACCATAGACCTCTTCCTCTTACACAGGAAATTCTGTGTTCACAGTTTGAAAAAAGGAAGGTCTGATTTAGCGTAAGACCTGAATGCAACAGGTTTTGTTGGATAAACCTTCTGTGCTGAAAACACATACACTGGTGTAAAAATAGCTTTGTGCATTTGGCAGGCAGGGGCAATGGGTGAGAATCACTAAGTGCACCTTAAGAGATATGACCAATTAAATGACAATCACCAGAACTTTAAATGAACTTTCTTCTAGCCATTATCTCTTAAGTATTTTGTTAACTTTACTGTTCATTAAGTGCAAAGTAAACCCATACATATAATTTACAGTAAACAGGAAATAAGCTTCTTACAAAGCAGATCAGAGACACTATGTACATGTTTGCTATCTGCTACCCCAATCCCATAAAAGATATAAGAAATAAATGTGTTTCTTATATAATATTGCACCTTCTCAGCAAAAAGCATATGACTAAGCCTTGGGAGACAAGAAAACAATCCCTCCTTCAGGGCACCGCATTGCAGAGTTTCAAGCACAGAAGAAAGAGCATAATGTGAAAAGCAAGTTCCTAAGAGGTAGCGCTTTCTCAGAACCCAATACTGAATATTTGTGCACACAGAAGTACAAATAGGAAAAAAGAAAGAACAAGGTAGTCATGAAATAGCATTCAATGAAATATAAAAAGTCACAGTGAATGACAGCAGCAGCAAAGGCATGGGATATTCAAGACTAAGGCACTGAAAGAAATCCTTCCTGTTTATAGCCAAATTTATACGAAGACAAAGTACTTAGGATTAGAGAAGGAAAAAGATCAAAAGGTTGAAATTATGTTTATTTAACTGGGTTTATGAAAGGGTATATTAAGAGGAGCTGCACAAACAAATTAAGTTTATGTAGTTTTGACATATCCAACAAAAGGTAATGAAAACCACAACTACCACTGGGAAACAACAGTGGGTAACCAGCTCCTCCAAGGGAGTGGTTCAGAAGAAGAGAAAATTATAAAGATCACTTGATAAAAAGATATTGGTAAGAGTAAAGCCCTAATGTGTGTATCTTTTGATACTTCGGATTTCAGCCTTGTCATGGTTTACTATAATCAAAACACAGGTAACAACACGACACAGAAATGGAGAGCAAGCCTGAGGTTATTTTCACTTAAGACATAGGAGTTGCCATGTAAATTGCTCAGAACTATTTGGCCTCCAGAACTCACCTGGCCTCTCTTCACTCCAGGCTCCTGCCAGGTGTCTGGAAGTACCTGCTGCAGTCATGGCTGCAAATACTTGGTAACTTCTTGTTTTCATATTGCTGTAATTACTTGAACTCTCTCATCCCATCGTGGCGTCCCACATACCCACACAGAGTTTCACTCTCCGGGTGATATTTTACTTACCTGAAAAAAGTAAAAATGTTTTCTAAGATAAAACCCCTTCAGCCCATCTCCCCAGCTACTGGTCAAGAATACTGCTGAAGAGATCCCACTGTGTGCTAAATTCTACACTTAATCCCACCTTTTTGTACACTACAGTTTTACCACTGCATTGCCCAGTAATAGTACAAACCACTATTGCTAAAAGCTCACATGCATTTCCAACTGCAGATTGATTCAGTTAGGTTGGCAATTCCTAGCAATTTTAGCAATCTCAAACTAGATCACTATACCTGTCAAGTGATTTTTTGCACAGCTTTACTGCAAACTCTTCCAATTTTTTGTTGCACATATTTAGGCATGAATATTGGCATTTTCATTTAGCTGTTTTGAGATACAAAATGATAATTTTGAGTTTCATTCCTTGTTTCTGTCATTTCTAAACTTATAACTGCTTAGCTTCCAGACAAGAAATTCCAAATTATTTAAGTCTGCATAGTATTATATGTATCATTCTGCTGAAATAATACAATTTCATTAACAGAAAGACAATTTATTGAAAAATATGTAACAAATAATGCTGCCACTAATACAGCTGATTTGGTATGAAATATTTTAAAATAATTTCATAGCTTTAAGTGCATGCATTGCAATTTTTTCCATTTTGAAGACTCTGTAAATACAATCAAGGCTTAACAAAAACAAAATGAAAAAATTTTGTATATCCTTACAGTATTTTTATAGACTGACAGCAAGTTAAGGACTTGTAATTAGCTAAGTTTATCATCTTGCTTTAATTTATGCTTTTTAATGTGATTGTTACAATCTTGGTCTGAGGTGTAGGACCTAAACTAAGACTTTGGAAAAGCCGCAGAAGGTAAATACAGAAAAAAAAAAAGAAAAAAAAAATTTAAAAAAAAGGGGTTTCATATTCTTTTCACCAAAATCTAATTTTGGAAATGGTGTGGGATTTTATCTGGCCCATATCCATTCTCCCTATGTGAATTCCTCTATTTCAAAAGACACTTTTTCAATTCATGTCGCAACAAAACAAAAGCAATTGAGTTTTGTCCTTTCTAGTGTTTTTGCTATTTGCACTTCGAGGAAATGCTGCAAGTGGTTTGCCTAAATTAAGATTCTCTATCCCAGAAAAATCCCATATATTGTTAGTATGAATTTTGCTAATAGGAGACGGAAACGGTCAAGCTTGGTCTGATTAAAATTAGAAGCACAAAACACAAATAAAAACTAAAAACAAAACAAAAAAAAAATGGCTAGGAAGCTATCATATAATATGTATGAGGTATAGCACTTTTAACCTACTAATGTTTATGATATTTTGAGTAGTTTAACAGCATAATATCTCTTTTGCTTTTTCTGCTGTTGAACACAATGACATATAAATAGCAGGACTTATGACTGGGCCATGTTTATGCTGCCTTTAAATTTTTCATTCATTTTTCTGTTTCTGCATTTGCTATATAATAAAAAATTCTACAATCATTCCAGGAGTTCAACATAACAATGCTTCAGTATTGCTATAGAAAACACTTTTATAAGCAGAGATCATGGAGATGTCTGCAATACTAGAGCCTGTGTTATCATACTACCATTAATTATTAAAAATGCCCTGAACACTGTAGCCCTACTTAGAGCTTCTGGGTATTTCATTAATGTTTTCAGTGGAAATAAGAGCAATTAACTTTATTAGTTTAATGTAAGCATTTGCAACTGATATTTTCCAATAAAACATGCATCCATCAGGTTTGCAGAAAGGAGACTAGAAACAGTGGGGGGAAAGGGAGATACAATGAAATTTATTGTATTCACTCCATAAGACAAGATGGTACATTTCTGATAGGAAAAGCAGCACTTGATGTGAAAATAAAAAAGAAATAAAAAAGTAAAATCTGAAAATCAGGAAAAGTGGTTTTTTCTGCTTCAAATGTGATACAGGAGTTAGCTGCCAGCAGTATTAAATAGCTTCTGTTTTAAGATCTCTGTTTCATATTTACATTGCACAGTATTATGAGATTTTAACTTTCCCCTTGGAAATTGCTTAACTCTTTTAAAAATTAAATACAACTAAAACTTATTTTGTAGCACAATAGCTTCTGAAGATTAAAATTAATCCTGGAATTGCAGTAGAAGATGGAAACAGGCATGGAAGAACTATTAATTGTTAGTGGTATGGTTTTACTGCTCAGGAGAGTTGCAATAAATCACACTAGAAGTTCTAGAAGAGACTTGCAGGATTTTTTTTCCTCTGGTTTTGTCTGACTATTAAACAATCAGTTTGATTATTTTTTTCTTATCAGATTTCCTATAATTAGAGGCTATATGAGAAAGATCATTAAATAGGAAATGATTTTTTCATCAGCCATATGGTCACCTCAGAGATTTAGGAATTTAGTTTAGGCCCCATCTGTGCCAGTAAGAGTTTACTGGCAATGTCAAGAACTCTATGCTGTACACGAGTGGACATGTAGCAGAGAAAACCTAAATCTGAGGTGACATGGTGCCACAGACACTTTGTGTATAGATCCTATCTCACATGCTCAAATTCTGCCCTGGGTCATATATATAAAGTCTGACATATTATAGAAAAAAGGAAATTCATAACTTGATGTAAGGTAAGGAGGGAACTTCTAATTCATATTAAAATTTACACCAATTTAAAATGATCAGCAGACAAAAATTACCTTTTGGATAGCTATGGTTCCATGTCTTGGTATAAAGAAGATAATTATATAGCACATTCTGCTGAAAAGGAGAATTGATTCTCTAATAGTCTTTGTTGAATTCGAAATCAGAACTCACCAATTTGCATCATTCTGAGACTCTAATCATGAAAACTCTCATCTAAAATCAAGGCCCAGCTATCACAAACTATAAGTTTCTAAATAAAGCCAAAAGGGTGATTACCTGAAATCACTAAAGGAGAAATTAACTCTGAAATGTTGGATTTCTATCTGAACATGGCATTGAAGGAAGCAGTTAGCTGTAATCTTTGGAAATAAACGCTCATCAGCACCTTCGTTCTACTTGATCAGATTTGCAAATAAGGATGGAGAATGTTTCCACTTCCCTGTAGGACATACCTTGGCTGAAACAATTGGTGACCCTACCAAAACTAACTGTTGTGATATAAATTAGTACAAAAGTTAGAAATATCATAGTATAGATTTAGTAAGAACCAGCTGTTTACAGAGTCAGGTTTTTTTTCTGTTTCTCTGACAAAAAGATATTAAGGGGCAAAGGAAATATAAAGAAGTGTCATGCTGCCTTTTCAATCATAATGGCTCAGTTACAACCTATGGTCCTAGCTGGAGCAAACAGGGCAGTGCTCTAGGCCAAGTCCCCTTCTCTAATTCCCTTTTAAGACTTCATACAGCAATGGGGGACAACTAGAATCACTGCTGTCCCTAAAGCACAAGTGCGATGTGTCTTGCAAAGGGATCAAGCCCTCGTTTTCTACCATTCTATGACCACATGCAAATGGGAAATATGTTGCAATGCTATACTCACGGAAGCGAACCCCTAAGAGTTCATACACAGAATATGCATTTAAAGATTATTTCAGGAGGTTTATCATGGTCTCCTGCAACGTGAAGCCATAAGGTTTTGAGTTTTAGATGTGGCTGACCACAGATTGACTTTTACATGATCTACTTGTCATCACATATCACACTTAAGAAAAAATAAATAAAGTCAGAAGTAGGTTTCTATCTTCTTTTCAAATTTTTAAAAACAAAAATATATTCATGCTATGTGCATGCTGACAGCTGAACCATCAACAGTCAAGAAACAGTAAACAAAGAAAAAGCAGAATATCTGAAAACAATTTTGGACTAGCTCTAGGGCTGCCATAATTTAAATGTACTGTCACAATGGGTAGGGGAGCCCTGCTTCAAAAAGCAAACAGACAAACAAAAAACAAACAAAAAAAAAACCCCCAACCAACCGAAAAAAAAAAATCTGAAAAGAAGTTGCAAATTGACAAGGCCATTGGAGAAACTCATATTGCTTTTTAGGTGAAAGTTCGGAAGTGCTCCTCTGAACTGGGCTGATCTGGGAGCTGACTTCATTGCTTATGTGTACGAACTATTGCTCCGGTGAAAAGCTCCTATAGTTACGTATTGTTAATTCAATTAGACAGACACAGTCCTTCAGGATAAAGAGTGATAAATCTACACCTCAAGCTGGGAAGAGCAATGTGAAAAAACTTGAATCTTTTTCCATTCATGAAAGAAGCAGCGTACCTGAAGAGGGAGAAGTCCTTTGTCTCCATCTCCTTTGGGAACTACAATATGGACATCATCAGACTTTCTGACATCCTAACAACCCTAGAAGGTAGGTTTTAACAATGCTTACAATAGTTGTTGCTCGCTGTTTCCCAACCACTTTGTGATTGCATCTCCCATGGCCCTCACATGCCTCAAACCTAAGTCATAGGAGTTCAACAAGTTATTGTGATGCCATGATCACAAGCTATCTCACATACTCTGTTCAGGATTATTTAGTTACAGAGTAGTAGCAGCTGTTTACACTGAAAATAAATATATGCAAGAGAATTCATATGACCTAACATCCATCTGAATGTTTTGCATCTACTCTGAGTGGTCTACACTCCCTCACTAGGCAATGGTAGATTTTACCGTTTCCTGAAACAAATCACACTCTATCTCCTGATTACAAAAGGAGCTTAATGAACTTAAATTTGACACAAGACTTTAAAATGTATTAGATAAGTCGCACCCATGCATGGTACAGTTTTCTTACTCAAATTCTGTATCTTGTTCAGTTTCCCAAAGCTGTTACACAGTAGATTTGGTATCCTGAGCATGATGCTCCAGGGCTTCTATGTCAAACACTTTGAGAAGAGAAGAAAGGAGAACAGAAGTACTTCCTTCATTCATGCCATATATACAAATAAAGACAAGTGGAGATGATCTTATCATTTTACCAAGTGAAAACAAACCTCAACTATGCTAGAGCAACTAAAAAACACAATCTTTCCTTTTAATACAGCAATATGCTTTAGGCGACTTTTTGAGGGCAAGTTGAAACTTTTGAGACTGTTCTCACTGATTAAAACCTTTTCAAGATCTTGGGCTCCACTAAGCTAGGTGCTGGACAGACGCCGCCTACTCCAGATCTCAGGAAAGGGAACAGAGTCTAGACTGAAACAAGAAGTAGTTGTGCTACAATTGTGTTCTGCCAGTTTTCACCAAACAGATTACAAATAAAAACTTTTTTTTTAATCCTTTTTGGATGCTATAGTTGTTGCCTCTCTTGTTTTAATGCTCTTTCATGTTGAAGAATATAGGCACTGTAAAATTATTTAGTACGTAAATACACTGTAAATTTACTATTTACTAATTTAAAATTACTATTCAATTACAATTAAAAAGAAATAAAAAGATGTCAAAATTGGGGCAAAAAACGTTTTAATGAGCTCTTAGCAATTAATCATGAATGGGTATTCATCCTTAAATTGAAAGGAGGAAGACAGGTAGATGGAACTATGTCACCCATGGATCCAACAGCAATTGTCACACTGTTTTCCTTTCCCCTTAATTTGCCTAGAAAGGTTACACTAGAAAGAAAAAATATTTGTAATAAGCAGCCCATAAAATTTACCCTCTTTTAATGATCATCAAAACTGCACAATGAAAAGCAATCAATCACATGCAAATATATTCAGGAGCAATGGAATGCTACTAAATGTATTTCAGTGCACCAGGTGCTAACAAATACAGTGTTGCAGTAAGGGTGTCTTTTTGTAACAGAAAGGTTACCAAGAACTTTTAAGCCTTAAGTCCACAGTCCTTAGATCCGAGGAGAAAATAAACTAGACTAACCTTGACTCCTATTGCTTTAATGCATCACTTTCTACTAATTGAATTAACAACAGTAAGTTTATCTTCACAGCTTTGTTTCCATTTAAAGTGATAAGGCCTAAGTCCCTCATAGTTTTGAAAAATTCATTACCTTCAGCCTCAGATATCCAGAAAGTCTTGCACAGAGCTCTAATGATAAAAAGCTTGAAAAACCAGAACCTTCATGAGTGAGATACTTCCAAGAAAAACTAAGAAATGACAGGCCTGGAAATTATATGTAAAGGCAGATCTTCAAGCAATGGTCACCTAAGTAAGGGTTGGATAACTGAGTGTTGGGCCTGCATCCTTCTTTATGCACAAAAATCAAGGAAGAAATACAATTTCATAAAACAAGAAACTGGTCATCACAGCACTTTGGAAGGGATTTCTGGGAAAACAATTTCCCTCTTCTTTGGGACTGCTCTCAGACTTTTTCATTTCATTATGAATTCTTACCAAATACAGGTGTGAATTCCTACTGGAAAGCAAACTACTCATTCACAGCACCTCAGAATGCACGCCAAAGCAAATACATAAGAAAACACAACTGATGGAGCACAGGCTCTTTGCACATCACTGTAGGTTTTATCTCATCACTGATGCTCCACTTAATTCACGTTACTGTGGGGCAGAAGGCAGAGGGGAGAAAAATGAGCTCTCTGACATGGTTACAGGGCTAGCAGCATCCCTTTTCCCTTCCCTACTTCTTTGAATACACCTTGCCCTCTCCAAAGATATAATTCTCTAATCTATCCACTTCGGATGGACCACTGCACTGCATGTACTTGTCTCCCTCCTCTGCCTGTGCTCTGAGGTGCCTGGACACAACCAAGTCAGAGGCAGAAGCTGCACTGGCACTAGCAGAGCATGGAGCCTCAGTTGATAAGCCCCACTGAGAGACCAACGGCTGCTGGCTCATGTCCACGCAGACAGATACTTCAGCTCCGCCTCAGTCTACAGCATCCCGTGCATCAGCCCCTCTTGCACAATCTGTTAAGCTGATACCGGCACATATGAAATCTCCATTCAGAAATCCATGATCAGCAGTAAATACACCAGATAAACCACTTTATTATTTAACAATACCTTGACATATGAAAAATAAATTTTATAGAAAAGATTTGAGAGCAAGAGCATACATTCAACTCTACTGTAATTCAAGCCTTTCTATTCTTACTGTGACCAGTGGAGCAAGCTGCTCGGGGCGCCTCGGACCTGGTTCCTCCACAAATATTCACCCATCATAAACTACTACAGCCTCACGGGTCATCTGATCCCAAAGTGGAGGATCTGCCCTCAGAAATAAATCTCTGCCTGGGCTAGAGCACAGCTAGCAGTTCAGTCAGCTCTTTAGTGTTGTTAAAGAGTAGCCCAGATTGAACAACTGTTTCCCTCAAAGCAAAACAGTTGTTCCCTCAGTCGACGTCTTTGCTAATGCCAGCAGACAGGGGCAAGGTAAAGATTAAAACACCTTCCTGAGCTGTCAGCAGGCAATCTGATTGACAGGAGATATGGCCATCCTACCTTCCCTTTCATTTTGCTCTTCCTGACAAACTTTTGCATTGGAAGGAAAGCAGTGTTTGTACACACTGACTGAACCACACGGAGCAGCCGCTCTGCCCAGCTATGTCCCAGAATCACTTGGAGCTAAAAGCCAGGACTGCCTCATTCCTCAGCAGCAGTTCCTTCCTTCCCCAACCCTTACAAAATTAGTGTTTAGGTGAGCTGATACCTAAAACATGGCTCTGAGAGTCCACCTGTCAATAGCGTGATTGATGCTAGCAACAGGAACGGATTATGGTAAGAGAATTCTCCTGCTGTATATTATAACTTACTTCTTAAGTAAATTGCATTTATGAATCTGAGCTCTTAACTGATCAGTTTTGTTCAAATACTCCGGTGCTCCTGAGGAGCCAGATCTGGTCCGCTGGCTTCAGCCACCATTCAAACTGACAGCAAGGTGTCGCATAACAATAAGAAAGTCAGAACAAGCTCACCAAGGTAATGCTGTAAGCACTTCAGCTAAACATCAAAGGGACCATCTCATATCTTAAATTAAGACTGAAGTTCTATATCCATCAAATTTCACCAGGTGCTGCTTCAGGAAGGAGATTTTAGTTTGGTGGGGGGGAAGGAGGAGGGGGCATGCCTGCAACTTGCCAAGTCTTCTATTGGTCTAAAAAGCTTTAAGAAAAAGGCAAGATGTATTAAAACACAACAAAAGAGATATGCTAGTGTGTTATTGCCTATGATCAGCCCACTGTGCATTGCTGATCCAGCTCAATGTTTGAAGCCAACAGCAATGTGCTTTGCCCATTACTGAGGTCCTGGACAGGACGACTCGATAGGGGTGGGGTTATCACAAAATAATCACACCCTTGGGTATTGGGTATGCAACCACATCTCAAATCTTGTAACACCCCAGAGGTGTGATTATCTGCTGTCATGCTTTAATTCTTAATTAAAACAAGAGCTGCAGCTCAGATAAGATCTGTGAGAGGATTATGGTCATTCTTGGTTAGACAAGGGGGAACGTGTATCTTTGGAATTAAAATTCAGGTGCTTGGGTGAACTCTACAGTGCTGAGCTGTGCTTGAATCCAGCTCGTCTTAGTTTTCCCTTTGATATGGTTTAACTAGGAGGCAGCACACACAAAAAGCTGCAATCCCCAGGAACCAAACACTGAATAACCCAATAAGCTGCATAGAGCTGCCGTCATTCAAACATTTTTGCACTTTAATCACTTCTCAGAATTTTGACTTAAATAAAACTGTAAACTTTAAGTATGCTTCTAATGATGCTAAAAGAGCAATTCTTGTTACTAAACATTAGTACAAGTCACAGCAACCATAAAAACACTGCAGGAATGTCTTGATGAAATGTGTACTAAACTACACAACTTGCAAATATAAAGATGGATATATGGCCTGAGGAAAAATGAACATAAAGCACTTTCATGATTTTTTAAAAAACTTAATTTTATTTTTAACAAATATTAACCCAACTTAAGGTCTCTTTTAAAGGTTACATTTGCATTTACAAAGAACTTTCAAGCAATTTAACTACAATGAATTTTAACAAGGCGGTTTCCTGTCCTCACTGCTTACCTATTTTTAAATTTTATGAGACTCTTCTGGCAGAGTTTTGTAGCTGTTAAGATGAAAGCCTGGATGCATGCATCCTCTAAAAGTGGAGGAGGAGGAAAAAGAAGAATAAAAAGAAGAAAGGAAAATAATCAATTTGGTATCAAATTTATTCCAAAGCCGAAAAGTGCATTTTTTTTCTGATTGTGAAAGAAGACATGCAGGGAGGTCAAAGGTCAAGCAAAGAGGAGACAGTATTGTGTAGGAACTGTCACGCATCACCACCTATTTTGACATGCACAGGGCCGTTTGTTGTCTGTCGAACATGCAAATTAAGTGCCTGCTGTCATAGCTAGCCGATATCTGAAAGTGGAAAATGAGACCACCTGTAACCAGTGAATGGAGTGATGGACAAGCATTCAGAGCTCGTCATTTCCAACGCCATTCACACCACCTCCGAATTGCATATGACATGTAAAAATCTTTTCTTAATATTCAGAACCGGGAAGTTTGGGGAATTATGGAGGCTTCAACTGCTGCATCTAATGGGTTCTCCAAGCAGACAGCTGTGACTGTGAGCTGGCTTGATAATTAGGTGTCCAGGAAGATTTTATGCTATGAATCAGTTAAAAGGGAGAAAAGAAAAAGAAAATAATGGCAAGCAAAACTCGCTGGAATGGAAATCATATTAACCCTTGCATGTCTTCCTCGGCACTTGGCTTTTACAATTCCTGTGAAGCAAGATTTGCAGAAATCAGACACATAATAATTTGTCTTCTGTCTCTGAGCAGCACTGTCTTCCTACTCAGAAAATTGCACTCCAACGCTGTCTGATGCTTTGTTTTCCTGAAGAGAACTTTGAAGCATTAAATCTAAATATGCCTATCTCTCTTCTGTTTGAAAGCAAAGGCAAGGCTTTATTTGAATTTCTAGTTAATATGGTGTATAGGATTTTAAGGAACAGATTTATTTTACTAAATTCATGTTCCGTCATGTGCCTGTACATATGAAAATCAAATAGTTTAGCTAGCTCTTCTGTAATCCTTTGCATGTTATCCCTATTTTTGTATGCATATCTGTCTTTGTGCATTGGATGCCATAAATACTGCAGTATAATGCCAAGAAAAAATGTGATCTTCCTGATTTTTACTTCTGCTTGATAAATAAAGCTGTTCTAAAACACTTGGGATAGGACAGGAGAGTTCAGATGTGTCCAGCTGCTCAATAAGCTCACAAAACCTGTTATTTTATTCAGGGCCTAACTAATTACTGCCAGAGCTCTTTCCTAAATAAAAAGTAAAGCTCTTCAGTTTGCAACTTCTGTGCTGTGTTCTGAAAGCCATCCTGGCTGGGTTTCTTTTCAAACATAAAGAAGACATGGATATGTATGGCAGCCTGTCAACATTCAGGAACGTTATTCAACCCACTGAGGATGAACCAGAATTCAGCCACGGAATAATGTCCACCAATGCTTCCAAGCATAACTAGAAAGTTTTGGGAGCCCATCTCAAGTCTTGCTAAGCAAAGATTGCAGTCCTGCTGCAGATTGCATTCCTGCTACTCCCAAGGAGCAAAGCCAGGCTCTCAGAACCAGAAGCAGGCGAGTTACTAGTACGATAAACAAGCTTCTCTGAGTCATGCAATAGGAAAACCAGAATTTAAATTGGGTTTATTTTTTTTAAAGCATTACACTTTTTTATTTACATTTTTCCAAGCTGTAAAACGTAGTAGCTGTTCCACCTGTGCCCACCACTTGCATTCACTGCTGTTCTGATGATTAAGGTGTCCAGCAATTCTCTCTTCCCCTCCTGTGGTAGGGAGAGTTTAGAGAAGCTGAAACAGGATTCACTGACCTCTCTGAGTGTGGCTAGGAGAGGAAATCAGAAACAGAAGGAATGAAAAGAACTACTGAATAGATACCCAAGGGAAAAGGAGACAATGAAGAAAGAAAGATCCTACCTGCACATGTTCAAAAACCATCCCTATCCCATCTTCTTGAACAACATGGCTACCTTGTCTCTTCCTCTGTGTTCTTGTCCCAATTATTTTAGACCTGCAAGTTTTCTTCAGAGCACTACTTCTCTGAAGTTCCCATATGATCTTTGAGAAAAAATGGGATAAGCATCTCAAGGATTCCCATTTCCCAGCCACAAGCCAGCAAACCCCATTTGATGGTTTACATATCTAAGACTGCTGGGAAACAAAATACAAGAGCCTGAATTAGATACCACTCAGCCAGTTCTACACTGCCAGGCACAGCTGAGAAGTGTGCAAAAGCATACTTAAACACAACCCCAAAATACTATCACTCTGTTTCCTCATTTCTCCCAAACATATTATTTTGCTGCTAAGCAGACAGAAATGGAAAAGGCAAAAAAACTGGCAAGCTCTCTGTTTTATCTGTTCGCACCCAGTCCAGAGAATAACCTTGTTTCTCTGTGCCTGAAATCCAGATCCACTCAGGACTTAAAGACAGGGAGCATGAGGGTGGCATCTAACTAATCGTATTCTAATCTACACACAATAGAAAATCTAAAACACCAACAGTTAAAACTATCCAGTGTGTGCATCTCCACAGAACAAAGTGCTTGGCACCAAAGTCAGATTAAAGATTTCTTCTTCAAAATACCTTCCAATTGCTATTCATGTGCAACACACTCACATGCCCCAGCAGTGCCTTTGCAACTGCCAGCCTGTCAGCGTGATCAGGGTTGAAAATACCCCTCGTCTTTGAGCATATTTCAGCCTTTTGTATTTTTTAACTCCTTATAAAGTGGAAGAAAAGGAGGCATAAGGCTCACCGACTGGCTTATGATATGTCCCTGAGCCAGCTCACCGCCTGCAACATCTGTGCTGGCACAAGCAGGACAGCAGCACACTGCCATGCAAAACCAAAAACCTACAGCTTCCAGTAGGACTTAAACCGGCATTATTGCTAAGGACTACGTAGCGTGGATCGGTACGTGGGTCAGTTCACCTCCAGCAGGATGGCTACACAAGGGCCATGTCATGATTGCTCTTAAGCGATACCATAGATAGTCATTAGTAACAACAATTCTATATGTATTTTACTTTTTTGGTATTATACAAATTAAAGCAAGCTTTGTTTTCTACACAAGCTATTACAATGAGACTCTACAACCTTCAACCTCTGGCAATGTACTTTTCAATATGGCTTGCTCCAAGTTTCAAATAAGACCTAATAATTTTCAGGAGTCAAAAATAGGCTATCAGGTAACACAAGGTTGTTATCTCCATTACACAAGAAGTTAAAAGAGACCAAGATCTGTCAGAAAGTTCTCATAGGAGTGAAAGGGGAGAGATGGCCATCATGTGGCTTCAAGTTAAACCAACGAGGGACTTGAGCATCGCAGTTGAGCAACATCTCTGTGAGACCACCAAGTCTCATTCAGGCCGGAATTTTAAGCCAACCAACACATTTCCTAAAATTTAATTTCACTGGAAATGTTTCAAACGGGTCACAAGCTGTCACCAAATGCTTTCCCAGCACAGGTCTGAATAGCAGGGACACAGGAGAGGGTTTTTTAAGAGAATTCTGTTTGCTAACACATTGCAATACCAGGAACCCAAACCTATCATATTTGAAATGTCTGCCTGCAGTACTTCAGCCCATATGTTGCCACTCTTTCCTTGCAGTAAGCAACATGCCATGCAGAACACCTGATTTGCCTGTCAATATGCATAACAATGGCAGAGTATTTGTGGAAGAAAGATCTCATGAATGTAAGTCCTACTTCTCACTGTGTAGTCACACTCCCTATGTGTGACTATGTAGTCCATGGGGTAAAATGTCATTTTGCCAGCTGTGTCTGACTTAGACATACCCAGGTCAATATAAGCCACCAAATACTCATCACTTCCGAAAATTCATCTACTACTTCTATTCCTTCAATAAGTATTTTGCCACCTCATCTGAGACACAATCCAAGGACGCAGAAGTTCTCTTTATTCTGGAGAGATGTACAATATAGGTTGGGCAGACAAATAAGGCCCTTCATTTTTATATGGTGTTTTTATAGAAATCTGCTTATTCTGTCAAAAGAATCTGTCACTGAGAAGCAGCGTGACTGAAAAAGACACAGTAGATGAAAAACTGAACTTTACTGAACCTTAAATAAGGTTGAACTTTTCAACCTTAAATAAAGCAAGCAAATGATTCTTTCTAGATGAGTGTAATTTACCCAAATACAAGACATTTTTTACCTTTCAAACACAAGTCCATTTAACCCTAAAACCAAAAGCTGTGTGATTTAGAAGTGTTGTAGACACAAGGAATTTTCCCTCTTCATAAGGCAAATTTTCACACTAATTAAGAAAATAAAACAATAAAAATTCTCAAGAGATTTCTAGTAAAATCTCCAGGTTACATTACCTATATAAAATATTATCATTAATATGTATTTAACCACTACCTGTATTATTAAAAATTACCTGTACAGGAAAAATACTTTGCTTGCTTTGGCACACACAATAATTAAAATATTCAGATAGGCTTAACATCTAAAAGCAGCACCAGAAAATTTTATCCCTGTATTCATATGCGCAGGGTACTTCATTTTCTGATTATATTCTTCAGTTTCCAAGTTAATATACTGAAGCTTTTTACTAAAAGATTTTCCAACAATAGATTGTGCCAGTAATAAGGAAAAAGAAAAGTACAAACATGCTTTTCCACTCACTTTCTAGATAAGCTTAATTTCTGCTATCATTGTTTAATTGATGGTTTTATAAGTATTTTTCAATGTGACTTTATCTAGCTCTTTTAGAAATACTGTCTTACCACTCTACAGATTTCTGAAATATATACAAAAGCAAATGAGAAAAAAACCACAGCATGACTATAAAATGCGGTACTGGAGGAAGTAAACTGCAACAAACTAAACGGCATACAACAAAAAAAGTGAGCACCGCGCATTGTGATGAAGTCCTCAAACTGGAGTTTTATGATGGCAGCTTAAAGTTTCTTACATGCCCTTGTGTTGCAGCGCTGAATGAGCCAGGGACAGCTGCACCAATTCTACACAATTAGTCAAGGTCAGACAGTGGAAAGGGAGGACACTCACTATTTGTCAAGAGAACAATGGCAGGAGGCTCAGCCTTTCTCTGCCAGGAATGACTGTTCCCTACATGCATTCAATCAGTGGTGAAATTATGCCTGGCCCTTTTTTTGTATAGTAAAGAGGGGCAACCTTTCCAGACAATCGAAGTGTAAGAACTAACAAGGCAGAGCAACAGCACAAAAACAAGCTTGTTTTAAGTACTGAAAGCATATGTTCTTGACACAAATTAATGTTTTGACACTTGCAGAGACGAAGGTAATAATTTCTACAAGCTTCGAGTAAAAACATTAAACCCTCTTAAAACTGTTCCTCCATTACCAATTATTGGCATTGCAGATTTAAAAAAAAAAAAAAAAACCCTGACAAGTTATTGCAATTATTTTACTTACTCTGAGGGGTTTTGGAGTTTCGTGGGGTTTTGTTTTTAAAAAACATGTATTTTTCATAAACCTAGAAACATATTCAGAAAGAAAAGAGTTAAATTTTGGGGAAAGGCATTTCCTTCAACATAGGCAGGCAACCAGCGATGGAAAAAAAAGAAAAGCAATCCAAAGTATCAGTCATTAGCAGGAGGGGAAAAAAAAGAAAAACAAAACATTTTCAACAATGAGATTTTATGTCAGTGTTTAATTATGTGCACTTAGAGCTGTATTTTGAGTTTCTTTATGACACAGCACTAATACAGAAAAGGCAGAAAAGTAGTTATAAATAATGGATGTGAAGTAGTAGTTTTGATATAGAATTCTCACGGTGCTGCACTGGAGTAAATGGGTTTAATTGTGTAAATTCTGTCACTTGTATGAACAAGTGTGGGGTTGCAGAATGTGCTTAAACTATTATGTGAAGACTATACTGAGACCACCTTTTTAAAAAGCACACTATAAATTTAGATATATTAAAAATTATTCATATTCACTGCAAACAGTATTTAAGTAAATTTATGACAGTTCTGAATTGTAACATATTTTTAAACGTTTTATCATATTTGCATTCATCAAAGGCAAATAATTTTTAGATACTTAAGGCGGGAATTCTTACAATTAAGGAGTTTGAAAGCATTACTCTAAGTACGTGTAATTAAAAACATCAAAGGGCAAATATTCTAGACACCACCTGAAAACTAGATCGCATTAACTTTGGAAGAAAGGAATTTCTCCTTCAGGTAGTTTTTGTAGCTACTAAGGCTGCACAAGCCACACCTGCAGTTGCACACTACCATGTAAGGCCAGCACTAACCATATCTACCTCTTTCTCTGTTGCTGTCCTGCAGACACATCAGGTTGTTTGAAAACTATTTTTTTTAAATGTTCACCATCTGTTTGGTGGTTTTTCCCTCCAAAAATCTTTCCCCTTTGACCTGAAGCTACATCAGCCCTATAGTTAAGGAGCCATCTGCCCCAGCAGAAAAACTCATTCTGGAAAGATTCAATAAGGGGAGGAAATGGAGTGATTTTACCTTGATTTAAGTTCACAACCAAAATATCCCACATTCATGATAAATCTCGAGTGAATTATATCTGAAAAACAGGTTTTTAATATCTTAACTTCAGGACATCCATTTTCACCTGGAGCAATTTAGAGAAATCTTTAAACTAGCACAAATTTTCTTCTTTGTATATCTAACAAAGACTGAGATTTGACTGTATGAACTGTGCTTGTTAATTGAGACAAGAAATTGGTGCACTACCTTCTAATTCTAAATCCTTAACAGCACTTTGTTATGGCATTGTTTACAAAGCAAGGCATCCTTGACTGGGTTCTTTATCATATTTCCAATGTCAACTGAATAAATTAGAACAGGAAAACGTCAGAGTACAATGCACCTTTTCAAGCCATTTGGTTTAGTGAAGCAGGATAGATTCAGGCAAAATTACTTCTTTTCCAGTCTGGTGGCTTTGCAGGGAGTTAGTGCATTTTAGTTCATGTTTAGCAGTCCCTTCCCATCCTCTCTTTCTCTAGAAAGAAGCCCTGTGAGGTAAATGAAGTTTGCAAACCTCTGCAAACTGGAAGTAACCACTGAGGCCATTTTCAAGCTGCTTGCCATACACCTTCTATATTGATAGGCACAGTTACTGCTTCCTGTGAATTTAAACCTGAATTTTGTTCATTCCTCTCCCCCAGCCCAAAGCAGAAGCTTTGCACTATCCTCCCCTCCCCAGCTTTTATCTATTTGCTAGAATGTGAAGACAGGCCCCATGTCTGAAAACAGTGCTGATCAACAGAAAAGAGTCGATCTCATCTAACACTGAACAAGGAAATTTATTAGAAATAGGAAGACAGAATTTCTTAAGCTATTCCAGTCTTTTCACTAAATCTATCGCAAATCAAACAGACCAAAAACCCCGCTTGGGAATTACTGGATCTGAGAAAGAACTTATTCAAATGAATTCATCTAGCTAAAGGCAACTGTTATTTAACTGCATATTTTGAATTTTTCAGTATGAAAAACTAGATATTTCTATTCCATACTAACTCTTCACACATTTGGAAGGCTGAATTTTGAAGCCTCAGAGCACATTAGGAAATAATATTTTGTGGCATTATTGAGAAGGTTTTTTCCCAAACGTGTCTACTGCCATATCTAGTATCAGTACCTGACTGGTTTGCAAATTTTTGCACGCAGTCCAAAAATGGAGAAGTATTGTTGAAAATTTTATCAAGTATAAACTATGCAAGTGATAGCATTTTACATAAAAGTTTTACCCACGGGGAAAAAAAAAGAATAATAAAACCTATATTAATGTTGAATATCTAGTAACTTACAAGCTATTTTTACAACTTTCATTTAAAGTCTCTATGTCACCTTATCTCAAAACACCATTAAAGTCCACATAGAAATGTTTCAAATTGGAGCAAAATCTTTTAATATTATTCTTCCTGAACACTGTGGGCTGCAGAACGTTCCAAATATATCTATTCAAATATACATGTTCCTCATAACGAGTAGATAAATGTTTTTACATGATTGCAAAACATCTCTAAAATGCTTTCGTTCATTAGCATAGTGTTATGGTAGCCATATTCTGCTTGAAGTTAGGTCTAGGTTTGATGGATGTATAGTTTTCTCCTATAGTAAATACGAACATACACCAGCTTCAGGTAGTTTATAAAACAAAAGTCACCAATGGTGAATAAAATGCTTTAAACAACATTCAGAACAGCAAGTATCCAACCTGTCATTTTGATAGCATGTTTATGCATTTAACAGGGAGTGTCATCATCTAAAGAGGTTAATAGAGTCACAACTTATGCATCACCAAAGTTGAACTGATCTACACAGACTGTCAAGAAGGGCAGATGGGCAGGTAAATTAGAAAGTACTGAAATAACTTCCTGAGTCCTGTAATAAGGAGGAAAAAGAGGAAAAACTAGGACTCAAAGTCACTAATTCCTTTCCAATATCACTTATAGTGTACTAACTGAGGCCCCTATCAAACCTGAGATCCTAAACACAGGGAAGTCAACTATAAAGACATGGATTACAGCAAATTATAAACAGATGCACAGTTATACTCCAGCAAAAAATATAAAGGGATACACAGTTATATTCCAAGCACACTGTTAACTCTTAATGCACATTTCTATGAACCATAAATATCACTGATTTCTGAATTCATTTATTTTAAATGCTATACTGTACTGAAAACCTCTGAAACAAAGTTGTTTGAAAGAGGGTAAATTGATCCAATACCAAGGCATTATGGACACATCAAATAAACTACCTTCATTTAAACCTAAGAAATCTATTTCTAGTTTAACAATATTCATTGCTAAGAGAAAGCACTTGTGCAAGCAAAATGCAGTGCACACAAAATTTACATCATAAAATGAATTATCACTGGAAGAATTGGTGTTCTTTAAAGAGGAAAACCACAGCTGAACTAGAATTGAAATAAAAACCTTTTTTGGGCTGTGTTAAATTAAAGGAATCATGACGACAAGTGTATGTCTGTAGAATGCAGAAATTAAAATCTAAATATTGTCTGAAATTTTATCTGAATCAATATCAGAAATTCTACTGTGACCTATCCCAAATAAAGGTAGACAGAATCATACTGTAAAGCTCAAAACAAACTCTTACTTTCATAATACAATTCATGAGCATGTATTACTGGAGATTAGCAGGAATTTCTGCTACTATAAATCCTATGTTTTGCAGAAACACACTTTGAATAATTTCACTCTTATCTGTTAGTTGCCTGGAATACTTGCAGGAAAAGAAGAACATAAAAGCAGGAGCATCCCTCAAAACATCAAATTTAAAATCCAATAATTAAAAAAAAAATTTCAAATCTGCATTTACTAGTTATTACCTCGAACACCTGCTAAAACCAAAGACTATAAGACCTCAAGTTCTGGATATTTGATAAAGGGCCTTGACTTTCAGAGGACAAGTGCTCACCACTTTCTGAATCATTAAGTAGAAAATTAAGGGCTGTGTTCCTCCATCCTGGCAGAAGCACACCAGATGATTTAGGTGATGAGTCACTGAGCTGGAATTTCAATGATCAAATATTCACAATGAGATCCTTGAGAATGAGCTACAGACCAAGACTAAGAATTATTCACAGAAGTTATCGGGTGAATAGTTTTGAATAATGAGCTCATATAAGAGTCTTTGCTTATACAATCTGTGAAGAAAAAAAATATCAGTTGTGGAATAAATTGTTAATTTTAGATTATATATCTGGCTCTAAAACATATTTACAACATTACAGTGAACTGTAAGCCTGACTGTAAACTGCCTGCCCTTTATATTTTCTAGGTGCAAAGTTTTCACGATAGCCATGCACTGCAAGAATAAATGTCTGAATTGAAGTGATGATGAGAGTTTGTTGTGAAACACAAAATACATTGCTTCTTTGATCAAAGGTCAAACCTAGAATAGTAATGTAAACACACATGGGCTGGGCATAGGTGAGAAGTCTTTCATAAATCCAGCAGAAGTGAAAGCTGTCACTAGTTTCTTTTTATGAGCTTGTTTGATGACAGTGGCCTGAGGTACCAATTAAAGGGAGTTACTTTATGACATTATTAGTGCAAAGTGTGTTCAAAGGTGAGCCTATTTGTCATGCCTGATTAGCACCAAGTATGGGAAAAAATAAAATGGTAACAAACCAAGGAAAACCTGTTTTTAAAAAGATCCAGTGAAATTGATTTGACTTTCACTTGCTCAGCTACAAACTCTAGTTCCTTCCAGCTCTGTTTTATTTTGTTTTGTTTTTAATTAATGATTCAGAATAAAATTTCTTACCATCCCACTGGTACCATGACAGCTATTAATACTACAGTGCAGATAATTTTACTGAGTATTTGGGTGGGAGTTGTTGATTTACTGGACTTTCTAATCATTCTGTAATTTTACCCTTTGATTCTCTCGTTCTAAGCCACTGATTCTCCTACCATATCATGACTGAAAAAAAAGAGCACGTAAATCAAGATCTTCAAGCACATTTTAAACAAAGTCTCATAATTCCCTAGAAAATCTCCAAGACTCTAGCAAACTTTTCTGGACACAGGGTCTAAACCAACAGTCTCCATCACAAAGTCAGGAAACCCAATGAAACTTTGACTACATGTCCTGTAAGGGCAATCTTTTCCCAGAGTATAATAGTCAGTGGGGTTTTCCCGCTTTCCCATTTCCTTACCTAAAGAAATGGGGTTTTGTTGACAGCTCCCCAAAATTCCTGATTTCAAAATCTGAGACTAACAATCCAAGACTGAGATTAACAATCCACACAGCTTTCTTCTCATTTTAGTGTGGAATCAAAGCAAAAAGTTACAACCAAATTAAATTATATTTCAAAAAGCTCAAGGGGACAGGATGCATCTGTTGATTTAAATACTAACCCTCAATTATTGATTCTTAAGTATAACCTAAGAAAAATTGTTTTAAAACATCAGCATTTACCTAAAAGATCTCTTACAATGATATGGAATCAGAGAACCATAGAATTGTTTGGGTTATCATTATCTAGAACTTAAACATAAAGCTAACTCCTCTTGCCCTCTGTCCTAAATAGGAATGAACAGAAGCCAAAAAACACAGCATCAAACCTGCATAGTTATCTCCCTCCCTTCACAATATTAAATCCCAACTTTTAATTTCATTACAAATCCTAAATATGAGTCTACATTAAAGAATTCTGTAAGATGAATGGCATTTCTTCGACAGTAACACTGTACCTGAAAAAAGGTACTTGAACCTAGTCCAACATTAAAGCAGTGCTTGCATCTAATTCATCTTAAGAAATCAGCAGGATGTAGATACAGTATATGCATATCGTCGCATACCAGAGTGGTATGCAATGTATAGTTCCTCAGAGATGCACAGATCAAGCACACAATGCATGTACTGGGTTCTTAGCTCACTGGCTGAGACACACTTTACAGAGGGAAACCAACACACTGAGATATGCTTGACAACATTATGCAACTGCCCACTGCATAGCATTGAAAAGTTTGTTTACAATTTTTACACTGTTCTAAAAATGCAAAAGATGCTACTGCTTTCATTAATGCAGCATTCATATGCAGCTCATGTTTTTTCACAGATTCTATGGGAAGAAATTATGACATGATCCAAATCAGATTCTTAGCCTAGGTTTTTTTTGCTTAAAACCTTCTGGAAGTTCAATGTGCCTCTAAATATGTATTTAGTTTGGCTGCCCAAAACTCAAAGTGTTTTAATAAGTTGGGATTCCTGTGTAAGACAAGAGAATTCCACTCAAATCCATTAAAAAAAAAATAAATTCAGAAGCTAAATAAACAAAAGCCCCTTCATCAAAAAGAAGTGTTTTTTCCTTTGACAGAGAAGCAATAAGCAGTGTTTGTTTTACATTTAACAAGTTTAACCACATTTCTTAACTGTATACCTATGCACCTTCATGGGAACTTTCCCTAGGTTTCTAACAGCCATTAGATGAGTAAACATGCAACAATTTCTTTCTCTCTTTCTTTGCCCTCTCCTTGTCACGAATAAGCTGACTTGATAATTTAAAAAGTAGCCTCACTTACGCTCAGTCCCTCATTTCTGGTCTTTGTCCCTTGTTTACTTCTCTTCTTTATTTATCATTTGTTGAGTACTATCCATGTGTCTTCCAAATTTCTAATGTAGAATTTAACAACAATCTCCCTTTATATTAAAAACATGAAAGTCAAAAGAAGTGCTGAGAAAAAACAGGTTTTAGCTTCACCACATTAATTATGAATACTTTTGGCTCCAATGTGGGTGTGAGTCTTGGAGAACTTAATAGAATGGGAAAATAAAATACTGAAGAAAAACTTGAGGGCCAGGTGCAGACAATGTACAGACAAGAAAAAATTAGTAAGGAATTGTAGGAGGTCTATGAAATACCAAGCAAGTGTTGTGGAACTTCACCGCTTAATTAGGTCAGGGCATGAATGCAAGATTATGAAAAACAGGTAATTAAGGCATCTTGTAGAATGCTGTACCTTCTAATAGCAAGACCATCTAAAAACATGATATTGTAGCAGGAGGGAATCACACCTAAGCACTCTTATAATGAATTAACACAAATGGTAACAATTCATTCTTTCCTAAAAAGATTGGGTCAAATTGAGTCACAACGGAAAAAAGGTTTACAGACCCAGAGGAGAAGATGTGATAGCAGCAGAAGCAAAATAATTTTCAAAGTCTTCCTCTTATTGTATATGGAAGGCTGACCATTGACCAGCTACTTCAGAGAAAATGAATTTTGCTTTCTGGCATTGGGAAATTGTGGAGTCTGTTGCCATTCTTGCAGGAAGAAGCCAAGCCAAGATCTGTCTCTGTCTCTCACCAGCTCTGCCCTTAGTGCTTCTGCTATCCCATTACAGCATTTTACCCTATCACCAACTCATTAGCGTTTTTCTCCATTGACTCAAACCTTTTTGGTAAAATATGTGAGTGAGTTGCACGAGCACCAGAGTGTTATTCTTGAGAAATCTTTTTTTACAATTGTATGGTAAAAATATTCTTCCTTGGAAGTGTTTATTAAGATATGAAATAAGATCCAAAGACCGAGAAGCAGACTGAGGCTGCAGTTCTTCTCACACAAATGCTGGAGTCACTCACTCAGAAAAAGTCTTCAGAGTTTCAAGGGGATCGATGACATCCAAAGGGGTTGGGGGAAAGTGGTTAGTCTGTTAGGGACTGGGCAATAGTTGGGCCTTTCTCCATAACCTTTCTCCATAATATGTTCTCGTATTATTTCTCTGCCCAGAAGATGCTCTGAACCTTTGTTGTTCTATGTTAAAAGCATGTTCTATGTTAAAAGCATTAAAGCATGAAAACTAGTCTTCTGTTCCAGGGTCAACTGCCTGCAGAGCCGGAGAGGATTTGTCTCCTCCTTCATTGTCTCTGTTGAGGTCAGGACAAGTTAGAAGCATTGGAGACCACCTACCAACCGAGGCATGGTACTGAGCAGCATGAAAGAGCATGAGCTGCATCAAATGCTGAGCATTATTCTGCACATCTTTGTGATATTTCTTGATTAAATAGCAAGCATCACACTGACCATTAAGGTGTGCTGAGAAGGAATTACCATCATTATCACCCGACTTACAGGACTACTCAATATAGAGTAATACTGGGACCATTTGAAGGTATCTTGCCTCATCAGCGAGGCGTTTTGATGATGTCCCTATCACTCCTGTTAGTTGCTCAACATGTGCAGGAAGGCATCAGAGAAACAGACACTACAGTAATGCTCCAACTGTGTTGTGGACTGGATACCCAGGGAAAGATGATTGCAGATTGCTAAATGCATCACTTGCACATTTTCCAGCGCAGAAGGAAACTCAATTTCCAGCTCAGTAATGTTACCTGTGTCTCCAGACCTATGCACGTTGCCACCCACATGCGAACAAGAGCGAGGACTAAGGCAGACTTCATACTTTAAGAAAAAATATTTTGCTGAAGTGTTACCTAAAAGTCATACTGAAGCTGAATAATAAGAATCGTTATTCGTCTTCTTACTCAATCCGTTTAAACACATACAGGGACAATCAAATATACCAGTGTTACTTAACTATATAGCAGTTCACAGCCCTAGGAAGTCCGTCTACTCAAAAGTAATTCCCAGACAGCTAGCTCTTCATCCATGATCCCATCATGTCTGTTTCAGCACTTCAAAAAGCCAAAACTGCTCTGGTGATTTATCTTGACATGCTAAATTCAGGCAGCTAGGAAACAGCCTAAGATAAAGCTCTACACTCCTATCTTTAAATTTGAAAAAACAAAGTTACCATCCAAAAAGTACCCCAGCAACGCCTGCTGGCACTACAACACAGAAAAGAACAGACAGTAAATTCCGGGCTTTCTGCTGTTGTACTCATTTCTTTCAGGTGTTTGCAGTTCTAGAAGACACCTCTTTCTTATCAGTTGCAAAAATAACCCAAAATTCTGTTGCTTAATGCCTGTTAACATCCGCATTGACATTTTCTAGCTTTTTTTTTTTTTACACCAGACTTTTTGTTTTCCAGGTTTAGATTTACCAATCTCAAACACTGAGAGCGCATCTTCATGGAGAAATCGAGAGATATAAAACATGATGGAAACATAACATATTCTGTAGTACTTTTACTACTTTGTTTTGGGGTGTCATTTTTTTAATCTAATAGGAAAACTTCTGAATCTAGTTTGATCATACAGGATTATCCAACACATATCAGTTTGAACAGGAAGCCCTTATCTTTCTGCAATGTTGACAGTAAAGGTGACAAAAGTCTTGCTTACTTTATTGTGCAGCAATTGACGCTAGTCAATGTATTTATGAGTTCTGTTGAACTGTAATTCTAATTTAAATGTTCCCATTATATTGCAAACTCCTTTTGGTATACTCAATGGTACAGGACTATAAGTCTCAGATAAAGTGATAGATTTAGAAAAAGAAGTGTATTTATTGCTAAGAATATGTGATATGCTCTTAAAACCAGCTAAATAAGTTAGAAATAATTTTCAGACACTGAAAAATATAATTGGCAGTCTCACCTCACATACTATGGTGAAAGTCCAGAATCATTAGGAGAAACAGAGAACTATTTTACAATAAAACATTAAACTGCCTTCTGTCATTTACCACATAGATTTCTAAATGAAAACACAGAAGTATCCCAACTTTCCATTGCTGCATATACCACTTTGCTATTTAAAACCTGGAATATTGAGCAACATTTAAACAACAACAACAAAAAAATTCCAGTATTTTCAAGCATATTCAGAAAATAACTCATTGTTTGATCAGAGACATATTTTACACTGCCACAAGATGAAAGTTATCTCTATGTATGTAAATAAAAACAATAGTGAATGCAGCACAACGGAAGAGCCATTTAACCTGTGAATTGCAAGGTTATTTTTGTAGCTGTGTCCTGTCTAACTAGTGCAGCAGATGATTTATGGTCTCCAGCAGAGCTTCATCATCATTGTTCTCACCTTTATTTCCATCATAGTTAATTAAAGGGAAGGTCATTGTCACCTTATGTTTTAAACCTTCTTAACATAATATATCATCCTGGGTATGCTTTAATAAGGGGACCTGTGAAGGAATGCTGTTATAGGAAAAAAAACTTTACAGCATAATCCATCCTGTTAACAATTACACCTTAGATTTACACATAATGAAAGTTAATAAGCAGACAGAAAGAAGGCTACATCTTGATACTCATTCAAATCTTGATTAATTGGCTGTGTGATCTAATGGAATAAACAGTATTATGCTTTTCTTGACTTCAGGCGTATGTGTGAAGAGTGAGTTTCTAAAGGGAAGATCTTCCCTTGAAATAATTTTAGCATACAAAACACTGTGCCAGTGGGAAAGAAAAAAAAAACCCAAAAAGCAAAGCACATATTTTAAATATTACCAAAGAAGGCTCTTTTGATGTTAGATGTACAAAATAAACCACCTTTAAGTTCAAGATTGGCTCAGACAGATTACAAAATATTCAGACAATGAAGACAATGGTTCTTAATACAGTTTCAGTAGGTGTTAGCATTTTTAAACCCCCTGAGGGAAAAATTCAAACTGACTTATAATTATCTACTAAAGAGAACCAACTCACTAAAACATACCCGGATCTAGGTGGGGGCGGGGATTGAGGGGGGAATAATTCAAATATATATTTAAATATTTGCTGCAGAAGATCTCAAAAAAAATCTTCTCTGCTTAATCTATATTAAACATTTTTAAAAACTATTATGCTGTTTATATGATCAGACAAAATATGGGCTAAACGTACATGGAAAATGGAGTTCTACAGCACTATTATACTACTATACTAGTATGCATCTCTGACATGTTAGTATGCTTTTAGATGGTGGATCTAAGATTTGCCTTGTGCCTCAGTGGTTTGAGGAGTGAGGAAGCAATTTCATGGTTGCCCTGAAGGATAAATTTTTATCAACTCCTTCCAATGGCTTAGCTGGAGAGATCAGGAGAATGGTTAACAAACTGCCACTTGGAAAACTTTTTCTTGACACCAGCAATACTTTTGAAAGTATACCTCTCCAGACCACAGAAACATGACATTAATACTCTCTGTAGACAATATAAGTACATAATGTCCTTATTTGTCTCGACTTGTCTTCTGGCAGCATTAACAAAAGCCCTAGAGGCCTGATATCCAGACCTGTGAGAACTTCCATGGTAAAGTCACAGATCCAGTAAAGGAAGCATGAAAAAAGGTTGCCATATATTCAACACATTGCTAAAAAAATTGTGACCTCATGCCTAACATATTAGTCTGCTCATGCAACAGCAAAACTCATACATGGGCATGCAGTATGTTGCTGTGTACTTATGTAGAACGGTAGATGAAGTAACTTTGTACGCTGTATTCAGGCACCAGAGAATAGACTTCATTCTTAATACACTTATGTGACACTTTGCTTAAACACCAACAAATAATTTTGACAAATAGCATAAATAATATACTGCAACAATGTTGATCTTTTCAAAACATCCTGTGCTTATATCTAGCCAGCATTTCAGGAACTTTAGACTCAGTATTCTGCTATAGAGCAGTCAAAAAGCAAAGCAGGGAAGTAGGCAAGGATGAATCCAGGTCTTATCCTACCTTATAATCTAGCTGTTTGACTTATTTTGCAGTGAAGATCTCAGTCATATTAATTAGAGCAGTTCATTTTGCTTCAGGACAGAAGTATTTAACAGAGCAAAGCCTCAAACCAGTGTTATTACTCTAACTATCCAACTAACAAAATGTGGCAAAGGAGACCTCTCTTCATACACATTCATAAAAGGAAAAACCATGGCCACAAAGTGTAATATACACTAGTTTGAACAGTCGGAAACCTGAAAGAACCACCAGATGTTTCAGTTCAAATCCCAGGCCTTCCACTTGTATTCAGTTCTCCTGTGCTTTTGTACAAAAAGAGATGTTTAGCTAAAGAATATCTTTTCAATAACTGATGTATTGCTTTAGCTCCTGCTGTGAGAAAACTTCTTAAATTTTGAGGCCTTAACATTTCTCACTTAATACTACTATCACCAGTCTCTAGCACTCAGATATCATGAGTCAAACAAAAGAAAAAATCATTACCTCAATGCCAAAATCCAGTTGAAAAAACTTATATTTCTCTTACACATTTGGCAAGTCTTCCGACCTCCCATTAAGGTGTGTGCAAGTTATTGTGCCAACTCTGCTTGACATTAAAAAAAAATATAAACCTGCCCCTGCTTTAGAAGCTCCTGCTGATTAAAAGGTAGTATAGAACTGACAACTTCTTATCAAATCTCAACTACTAATTAAGTAATTACTAACTGCATGAAGTTTCTCTGCTCTTCATATTACTATCAAAGATCCATAATTAATACAACCTTCAGAGTTCCTACATGAATTTGCACCCATCCCTGAGAGAACGAACTCACTCCTCCTGCGCTTTCAGAGATTCTCCATTAACCTCTTCTCCTTCCCAGGCTTGGCTTAGCGTGAACAGGAAAGAGAGAAAAGATACCTATACTGACATTTTACAATGACCTTCACTACCTGTCCCTTCCACAAAAACTGGGGAACTAGAAGTGTCAGATAATCAGATGAAGGATCTTTATGGGCACAGAGGCCAGCACTTCTCTCCTCTGATGATGCCTGCAACAGAGGCCAAAAGCAAAGTTATGCAACATGTCAGCTCTGACAGACTTCCTGTGAAGTGAGAGAGACATTAGCAAACACAGAGAGTCAGAACACACATCCTCAGAAGCCTGCTCACTTCTCCACAGCCACGTAAATCATTGCCTTCAGCTCGTTTGAACTTCACAGTGATTAATTTGTTCTGATCTGGCAAAAGAATGTCTCTTCTACCAGCAGCTTTGAACAAGGTTCACAAGGTTCACTGTCTACACACTTGACAATATTTTAGTACCTCCACTAATCTGCAATAACTGAATGACCTGACACTGATTATCCAGTAACAGTTCCAGCCTGTCTTCATGATGACTCTTGCATGGTTTCTCAACATGAAATTATGAAAATGAGAGAGATGTCTGAAAAGAGAGTCCTTGGAAACCCCTCATTTGGCAAGTTTCCTCTACTCAGGTGAGCAGTGCCCTTAGTAGCATCATTTTGGTACCTGGCAATAAGCCCATCTGTGTTAGAAGTCTCTCCTTAGAAAGAAACAAGCCATCCAGTGTAGCAATCCAGTGACCAGAACCTTCAGAAGCAGATGTGGGACAAACAACAGGAAGTTTTCTTAGGCCCTTTTCCAAACACCAGGGTATCATCCAAGACACCTTTTTCTCCTCCAGAAATTAGACAATGACTAAATATTAGATATCTCAAAAAAGAACTTCTGTTCAAGTGGTCATCATCAGCAAGAATGGGATAAAAAACGCACTGTAAGAGAAGGTAAGTCCTAATGTGCCCTAATTTATAGTGGAGGAAAGCATGAGGTTTTTGGCCTGAGGGACTTGGAGTCTTTACTTGACACTGGTATTTAAAGTGACAGATGATTACCCAGAGATGGAAATAATGTGACATTAAAATATTCCCCAAGATATACAGCATTTGATAACTTACCTGAAGAAACCTACTCCAAAATAATAGTACTGGTAGTAATATTAATATTAATAATAATAATAACAATTATTATTATTATTATTCAGACTGGGTTGGGAGGCAGCTGAGGTGGCCTGGTTAAAGAGCGGTTTAAAAAAAACATGGAAAAAAAAGCTAGTGAAATGACACCATGTCTATGTCTGAGACTAAAATCTGGTCTTAATGGCTAACAAAGACATATAAAGGTTGAGTAGAAATCAGAAATGGGACTCACATGGGAACCATAGTGATTGAAATTTGTTTACTGACATGCCTAACTCTCCCTGCTATGAAAGATCTCATGATCAATACAACAGTAGTTGTTTATCAGTCTACGGAAACAAAACCCACTAGTATATATATGAATATGTTCTCAATTAATATCCCAAAAAGCACACTCACAACTCACAGATGACATTTATAGATTGTAAACAAAGTTTTGCACCCCTAAAAATTATGGGAGTTTTCTTCCCACATGCCCCAAAACACACCTTTTTCTATTTCCTCCCAAGACTTAGGATATTCACACTGTTGAACAGTAGAGCCAGAGACCTCTTCAACACATACAAAATATCACCTGTCAAAAAGCCCCTACATTTTGTAGATTTTTATAGTTTAAAATATGACAACAATGCCACCTACTAATAGACTGAGGCTGTATTTACATGACTCTTTAAATTTCCCTGATTGTTAGGTTTCAGAATTCTAGCTGGTCTCACAGTTGCCTGCTAGTTCAGCATGCCCCTCTCCAGTGTGAATGATTTGCTGGAGACAAAAAGTTAAATAATTGTGAAACAAGTTCAATTTTCAGCATTACACAATGGGGTTAGAGAATAGCTAACAATAAAATATATATATATTTCAGGCACTGTTTACTATTTATATCTTTATAAATCATGTATAGCATCCTGCTGTATTCATATTTTTACAGCATAAATTACGTAGGTGACAAGTTGTGACAGTCATACAAAATCTGATTTTATGACATTTTTCCACTTGCTGCCTTTGGTATTAAAAAAATCAGGTTAACGTCATTCTGCTTCATATTTATAGTTCCTATAGAATGACATGGAGAAATTTCAGAGTAGGTTAGTCATGTTGATATGCATTTGTTTCCCTACATAAGTGAGACTGCTTATACATAAAATCAGTAAATTTACTGTAATTCACATCTTAGTAAGCCAACACTGTTTATACTAATTCATATAAAAATCCCCTACACTAAGAAATGGCTATAAATATTCTCTGGGATTTCTAAATATACCTGCCTCTTTCAAAACTACTCCAGTTTCTCTAGTGACTCTGAAGAGAAAACACACTGAAAATATGATGGACTATTTCTGTTCCCCTCAAAGCAACCAGCATTGTGACTTAATTTAGCAAGGTAAAACCTTTCTAACTGAATGTGATTTACAAATCAGTTAACACTTTCCTCTGACTTCCCCTAGAAAATGTTAAAACAAACAAACAAACAAACAAAACAAAACTGCCTGGATAACAGAAGTCCAAAAGAAGTCAGATTTTCCTTTTTCTTAAATCGGGGCAACTCAAAAAAAATGCCATTAGTTTCCTTATATACTAGAAAATATAATATTGCTTATGCTACCAATCTGTCTTGTAAAACATGTAATAGCAAATACAGACACACACTAAAGAAACCACTGGTTTTTATTACTTACATTATGGCAAACAACACACCCTATAGACTTCTTTGAATTATAGCAGGAAGTTCTAGAGAAAGTGATGATGTAGCTGTCTGGCAAACCTGAAAAGCTTTCTTGTTCTCAGCATAAAACTCGAAAGAAAACTATTTCAGGGTGCATCAGAGTTAGTAAAACAAAAGAAAGAACTCAGAAAAACCCAAACCATTAGATTCATTTTTCACACTGCACTTGTTTAGCACAGATGGTGATTGAGTAAAATTTCAGTTATGACACAACTTCCCTGGACATCCTAAAAAGGAAACATGCCAAGCACTTTTTGTTGTCATTCTTTTTGACTTGTCTTTTGGTGACTTTTTTTTTTTGGCTGGTTTGAGGCTTGTTTTGTTCTGTCTTCATTTTAGGATGATTTATGAATATTAGGGGATTTTGTTTACTTGCTTTTCCAGTTTTTAATATTACCCTTCTATAATGCATATTGCCCTCCATAATCCATGATACACCCTGTCTGGAATGTAATTCCTGTTCTTTTTGCCCTGTGAGAAGAAATAAGGTTTCAGAATTCTGTGCTAATAAGGTTTAGGATTGATTGTCCAAAATAGGGTAGGAGAGAGAAACCCAGGACATAGACCTGCAAAGGACCTGTAGCATGAGGCAAAAAAAGAAACAAATAAAACCCTCTCACTAACAGGAAGTTATAGAACCATTTACTTCATTTCAGTCAAATGAACGTTTTAGATTAAAATATTAAAAGATTTCATGTTAACAACAGATTTTTGAATAACTTGTCCTCTTAATATAATACACCTTTTTTCAGGTATATTTTTAAAGCTCTTGGACAATTTATTTTTTTCTAAAGCCTAAGTAGTTCCTATAAGATAACTTAGTGCTTTGATACACCTGTAATACTGCAGTAACATTTTTATCTTTATAGCAATACATTGCTTAAACTCATTTACATCCATCTTTTCCATTTCTAGTTTGTCATAAAGCCATAAGGATGTTTTTCTGGGCCATTGCAGTATTTCTTAAATAGCTGTATGAAAAATAAGGTTTGACTATGAAGTAAACTATACTAAACCTTGCTGATATTCAAATTATCAGTAACCTGTCTTGTGCAAGTTCAATTAACTGGCAAATGTCCTAGACTACAGAAGGCAAAACTCCTTGCTTAACAAACACTACCAACCTTTTACTAAGCAAAACATTTATTTTATTGTAAAATCTTTGATGTGTCTTTCACATCTCTCATTTTCTTCTGCCAAAGACGACTCTAACAAGGAAGCTTGCAAAGGCACATGTAAACCTGTAGAATCTACTCCAGTGATGGGAGGCCAAAAGATAAGAGCTCTTATAAGCCCTTCTGCTTTACTGCAGGTTTTTCAATATGCCTTTGCAAAGCGCTTTATAGACTTTTTAATCTTTCAACAGGTTATTTCTGCACTTTCATACCAGGTAATGGTATTTCAGCCCTTCCAGCATGTTTCTCAGAGAATATGCTGGAATATATCTTACATCTCACATCACTTGTTCGCAGTGTTTATTAGAAGACAATCCCAATTGAGAAAGTAAGTACCTTGGAAGAAATGCATTAAGTAAATGCAAACGAAACTAGTAATGACTATGCAACATGTTAATCTGAAAGAACTACTATCAATATCTCATGTTAATTCTGTCTCAAAGGAGCACCTTCTTGTATGACTACCATATGCTTTTATCCTTTAAAAATGTTGACCCTCTCTAGTGCCTATTAGAGGGATTTCTCCCAGGCGTTGTGATCATGTTTCAAACCACTTATATTCTTGGACAGCCAAGGGACTGCATTTGCTCTATCAGAAACCTAGTGCTGAATGCTCAATACTTCAATGTGTCAAATTTATGTACCAGCATGAATTAAAAAGCACCAGGCAGTGAACTAGCAAAACTTCAAGGAAAATGCACAGTACTGTTGTGATCTAATACACGTATCTCTGTGAAGTTGCCCTCTATCATTGCTTCAATGGAACATTACATGTCACGAAAACCAAACCACACAACATTTGCTCCATAAATATTGTTAACTTCATGGTATTTAAATAAGACTTAAGTAAAAATTAAAAACTTATATTTCAATTATGCCAGCTTGGAAAATAGAATTCGAAAGATTTGGTTTTTTCAACTTGAAATCTGTTAGGAATTTATTTTCTAATTCTAGGAGGAAGATAAGCCAAAACAAAATGATAAAACCTCCACAATTATAACTGTCATAGATACTTTGAGACACAAAACCTAGTCAAAGTAGTCTGTAAGTATGTGGATTCCAGTTACTCCCCCCAGATTCTTGCTGTTTGACACACACATCTCATGGTTACAAGTTATACTTTTCATGCACGTGTTTCTCTTTTTCCTTTGGTTGAGCACTGCTTAGTTGCTCGGCTGGTGCAAGCACAAAAGGGAAGACTCGAGCAAAGTTTTCTTCTCCTCTTTACTGCACAACTGCTTACCTCATGTCCCCATTCATTGTGGTTGGAGTCAGAGTCTCCAGCCTTTCAGGCCTGGGGTGCAGCTTCAGGAATACACATGGCAGAAATAGCCTCTCCCCCACTCCACATGGAGGGCATGAAATCCGGGCCGTCAGCAAGAGTTTTGTCTGCAAGGCCAGGATTTCACACAGTGTGTCCGTAGCTGAATGACAGACACAAAAGAACTTGAAAAGTGCTACGCTCTTAAGATAGATGTCACGGCTGACAGTTATGGTATGGAGCTGTCAGCTGGGAGCGACAATACATTCACTACCTAAATATTCTTCTCTCTGTCCACCCCAGGGCTGGTACCGCCCTACTTTTGAATAACTGCAGGCCAAGATTTGGCGCTTAAGGAACAATTCATGAAAACCCATATCTTCAGATAATTCATTCCCTTCCAGAGATCACCTCTTCAAGTTTTGTGAGCTCTAGGCTAAAATTACAAGTTTGGAGCATGCTTTGTCAAGCTCGTGCTGATCAAGAGAACTGACAACATAATTGCTTTATCAAGATGAGTATCTATTTGATGTTCTTTTAAGATTCTACCCAGCTGGACTGCTAAGCAGAAATTTATGAGGTTTTAGAACAGATGTAACCAGGTTTAGAGCTATGGGGATCCTTTTCTTCCTCCAGATGTACATGTACTCATGTACAAGATTTTCATATTTAGTTTCAGCTCGCTCTCCCTTTTGCTCTTGACCCCCTTCACCTCACACACACACAGAAACATGTTTCTTGAGCTGATAATGGCATGAATCCACAAAATGCTTAAAATAATATACTCTGTTGCAGCAGTGGGGAAATTAACAAATTAATAGCCCTTTAAAATATTTTCAACCCTTCTAGATATTTTTACAGACCATAGGTATCCCCTAAAGCTGCTAGCAAGTTGCCTAATCTTTGGATCTGACAGTATGCAGGATGCACGGAAGGAAAGCAGCAATGTATGTTCCTAAGACTAAATACAGACTGTTCAAATAAGTATTAGGTAACCTACTGATGTGAAAGGTAAAGTATATTTCACTGTATGGAAATGTTATGAAGTTTAGAAGAGCAATTTATAAAGCAAAAAAGTGTGCACCTCAATACTATATTTTTAATAAAGATATTAGAATAATTTTCTCTATGTAATGATTGCAGTCAGCCCAGATTCAGAGGAAGTTAAACTCACATTGTCATTAATTTTTTATATATGAATTTAAAATACTTTACCAAGAGAATACCTGGGAGGAACATTTAAAATAATTGCATGCTTACATTAGTTAGTAGCAATTCAGAATGATCATTCAGACTCTGAAAGAAATTTTATGAAGTTAGGATGAAAGCTTTAAACCCATCACACGCACAACATTCACTGAAGTCTAATGCGATTAAAGGAAATTATTTAAAGTTATATAAATAATCCAGTATTATATATATTTATCTTCCATAAGATTCTCTCGTAGAGAAACAGAAGAAAGATGATCGCAGCTGGAAGATCTCTAGGAGGATAGGTTTGATGATTCAGCTTTGAATACATCTTGTGTTTGAGAGGGAAAGGATTAGTCCTTTACTAACTAGTTTACCATCCAGCAATCAAGGGGTAACAACTACATGAAGAAATCACTCACTGCAAGATTCAGAGAGACTCTGTACAAAACTCTAGCTTATTAAGGTAGACTTCCCGTTAACTAAACAAAAATGTATTCTGTGATAATACTAAATACTAATAATATGGGTAATAAATACCGGTAATACTAAACACTAAAAAAAAGGAATTAGGTTATTTTAAAACATTATTTCCTCGCTTAAAATAATTTACTCTAAGTATTTTCATTCAAATAGTGACACTTTCACTCTTCAAATTCTTACATTCCTTTCCTTTGATTTTTCCAAAAATAAGAGGTAGCTGATTCTGGACACCGAAGGGTACTTGTTGAAGTATTTTATATCTGGTGGGCTAAATTTTTGGCTACTTAGGTCGAGTTCTTTCTAAAGCTTTTAGCAGTAGAAATGTATGAGTGAGTTCAAATGTTGCTAAATTCTGAGTAGCAACAAGCTGAGGAAGGGTCATTTGGAAGAAAAGTAGAATTATTCTAGGCCTGAGGCCAAATCCTAGTTAGAGTTTTAATTCTGATTTAAAAGTACTCTACATGTTGATGGATATTCTCAAGAGATTTTGGCAGCATCCAAACTGAAAACAGGATAGGAGGTCTTCCATTTTAGGGGGCAATGGTAAAGAAAGAAGTAATGCAAATCACAAAGTAATCAGTGATCTCTGTCTCCACACAATTCAAAAGAGACTTGTTCACTTTCTTTTATCTGATTTTTGGTTGTTGGTTTCTTTTTTCTTCTTTTTTTTTTTTTTTTTTTTTTTCCAAAGAGGAATGAAAACTAATTTACGTTGTTATCTCCTTCTCTTCTCTGCTAGTTTTTCTTTACCTCAAATAAACTCCCCCTTCACTGCTGTCTTACACTTTTCTCACCTGAGATTCTGCCACTGCAAGAGCCTCAGTCTTCCAGAGATGCCTCTTTTCATTACTGGCAAATCTTTTTTAGGTGACAAAACAGGATTTCACAGCCCCAAAACCCCACAAATGAGAACCAGAATCCTATATTCCCGGAACTCCCATGAGTAAGAGAAGTAGATCTTCACTGTGTGCTGAAGGTCAAAGACAACTTTAATGCAAAAATTTACAATGTGAATAATGACTCCCCCATCTCTTACAAACAAAATATATTGCTCTGCTCTTGAAAAGAAGGCAAGTAGAAAGCCAAATAAACAATAATTTAAGAAAATCCTGGGCTCGTATATGGATGTTTCCCATTCAAACTCCTTTCTTTTTCCATATTGTATTAAATAAGTTGTCAAGCCATTATATTATATGAAATAAAAAAACTCCAGTTCAACTCCACCTAATTTTCAAACACACTATTGCAGGGAATTTAGTAGAAATGCATGATGTTTAAGCCTGGGCAGAATACGGTCCATTACAAATGCCTTCTATCATGGCAGTTGAATTCTAATAAAATACAAAACTGTTGCATGCATCTATATTCAAACACAAGGTAAAATGCATATTTGGATATTCAGATTTGTTCTTCAACTATTGTGCCAAGCTCTTATTTATTTTTGGTGTGTAAACCTTTATGCCTGTAAGGAATATATTGATCAATTTGTCTGAGAGTTTAACTCTGATTTCAGGATTCGCCTGAATCAACTATTAACATATGGCACATCATTTAAATTTCTAGCAATATACATTTTAGAAGAAAAGCTAAGTATAGAGATCTTACTCACACACATTGTTTTCTCTCCTGCACTAGTATAAATCAAAACAAAAAAAAGATTACATGTCAATACAAAAAAAGCAGGATTTTTATAAGACCCCATCTTGCAGCTATAAATGGAAAAACATATGAACATGTTCAATGGAGCTGAAGTTTAATATTACTATCCAAATTCCATTTTATCCCACTGTCACCGCCACCAAAGGAGGGGTTTTATGTTGGAGATAATATGATACCACAGTATAAGCCCTCCTCAGATTTCAAACAGGTCAACTTGTCAAAGCTTTTTAAGGGAGCCAATTACATTAATTTTCCACAGCAGAGAAATACATATTTCATTTCCATCTCCCACTAGAGATGGGGCCCAGGGATTCTGTTTCGAAAGGCTCTTATCACTAAGTAACATTCGTACCCCCAAAGGAACCTTTGGCAGTCACTGGTCCATTGATATAATTGAGCAAGGTATGAGCTGTCTGACACTGCCATGGCACTGCTCAATAGCGTTGTGCACTAAGCACTCGGAACAATGAAGCTTCAGCAGACGGCCGCATTGTCAATAAATTTCAATTACACTAATTGCCAAGAGTTCAATGAGTGCACTTTCAAAGGGGAGGGGGAAAGGACGGATGGAAGATTAAAAAAAGCCTATGCCTACTATGGCTAAAGAATAGGATGCAATAAATAAACTGCAGCCTCTAATGGGGGCATTAATGTATTTTTTTTAACATGGCTTAACAAGATTTTACAAGCTGTACCAGTTTCAGGGATCCTGTTTTACATTTCTTTGTTACTGTCTCCAAACAACCTGTACAGAGACTCAATTATGTGGCATTATCTTTCAGGGAAGAATCATTTTCTTAGGTTTTTATGTTGTTCATGTTCTGTTCAGGATGGATAATGCATTTGAAAGCAGAATGCCGTAATGTCAATTCCATGAGCAAATGAGGCTGCTCACTGAACAGGCATAGAGCGACCAAATGCATCACCTTACTGGAGTGACACAGTCACATATTCCAAATTAATTAGAACTCCGCAGGAAACTTATATATACAATCACTTCAATCACTATTAATATTAGGTACACAGCAATGTGAACAGTATCGATAAAAGTAATTTATATACTTACCTTTTACCCACAGATTATTTACTGCAATGTCTGTACTTGCATAAAAAAAAATAGGTAACTATTCTGAGCTAAATATGGGAACATTCAGTTTCCCACATATGGGCCAAGACAGCAAATTATTTCCCATTGTGGTTTTTTCTGTTTTGGTTTTTAATCATATAATCATTTTGGTTGGAAAAGACCAATAATATCATCAAGCCCAACCATTAACCCAGCACTTAGTGGTGAAGTCCACCACTAAACCATGTCCCTAAGGGCCACATCTACACATCTTTTAAATATCTCCAGGGATGGTGACTCCACCACTTGCCTGGGCGGCCTGTTTCAGTGCTTGAAACCCCTTTTCATGAAGAAATTTTTCCTAATATCCAATCTAAGCCTCACCTGGCACAACTTGAGGCCATTTGTTTTTGTCCTATCACTTGTGGCTTCTGTAAAAGACATTGACACCCACCTTGCTACAACCTTCTTTCAGGTAGTTGTAGAGGGCGGTAACGTCTCCCCTCAGCCTCCCTTTCTCCAGGCGAAACAACCCTAGTTCCTTGTAAAAGGAAGTTCAGGGCAAAAGGCACTTGACTCAGTATATTTTCAAACCTTTATAGAAACTCTGAGTAGTTAAATGGTTAAATTAATAACTGCATGATGAAATAGTATGAGAACTTACAGGATTGTTAACAGTTCCCATTTCTGTAGGAACTGTATAATGAATGAACTGGATAATCATTTCTCTCAGAAGGGACCTAAGGAGGTCTCTGGCTCAACCTTCTGCCTGTTCTGAGGTCAGAACAGGTTACTCAGGACTTTATCCAGTTGGGTTTTGAAAATGCTAAAGACAGAGTTTGCACAATCTCTCTATGCAACTTTTTCCAGTGTTTGGCTGTCCTCATGGTGAAAAAGATTTTCCTTACATCTGCTTGGACTCTCTTATGTTTCAAATTGAGCTCGTTACCTCTTGCTCTCCCACCATGACTCCCATTCATCTTCCAATGAAAGCCCCTGTACTAAACACTATTTAATTGCATAGACAGAGTGCAACAGTTTAACAAACATATAATCCAAAGAGGCACACATGAAAGTATGGTAATATCAAAAAAAGTATTTGAAAGTGGGCCTCCTCCAATCCAGTCTACTGGTTCTACTGGTATTAAAAAAAATATCTCAGCTTTAAAAAGCCATACATAAAAATTCAGAAGGTTTTAGGGTAGCCCAAAATAGAAATCCCAAAGAACTCTGCAACTCCAAAATCAGTTCAGGAAACAAATACTTTTCAAGATTTTTTCTTTAATAAGAAACTAGAGAACATAATAAAGTCACTTCAGTTTGATAAAATTAGGTCTTCAACATCTCAGTGTACCACCGAGAGTAGTGACAATAATGACTAAAGCTGTAAAGGGCTTCATAAGACACCAGAAGAATTTACAGTACACTAGCTCAAGGCACAAAAATTGGAAGCAGTCACTTATTTACACAGGAGATTTTTAACAATTTTGTTGAGAAACATGAGCAGATGACCTCAGATTTCTGGGTAAAAAGAACAAATACTTTCCAGCAAAAGAGAGGAGGAACTGGTGGAACAAGTGGAAAACTCAATTTCCTGCTCTGCTTGATTATGTTTGATTATATTAACCCCTTTTTTACACCTCAGAAAGACCAGATCACAATTTGTCTGTGTACATAAGGAAGGGCTGCGAGCAGAACTTAAACCTCCTGGAGGCAATATTACCCAATCACAGCATGCAGAGATTTCTGCAGCTGGCATGTTAAGCAGCACAAGATGGAAAAATGCCACAGCACCACAGCATAGGAAGGAGGCTCATCACTAATATTATAGTTAAAAACACTACATATGCAGACTAGAAGTGAATGAGGTATGGCTAAGGAAGAAATCCAGAGGTGATGTACTTCTCAGAAAGCATGAGGTTATGGAGAATCTCCTGGACACAGTTACTTTCAAAAAATTTACTGCCAGCTGATAAAGAGATTTTCTGATTATTTTTCTTTTACACAAAAATTTTACATGCCAAAATTAACCAATTAGCCCTAGTATGTCACTATTTATCATGCAGTTCTCCCCAAAAAAAAACTAGAGAAGCAAATTATTTATCCATCTGGGCATTTATATTCTGCTAATCAAAGCAAAGGAATTATTCAGAGATTTAAGATCAGGAGTCATCATGATCCTGTATTTCAACTTCCTGCATAAGACAGGCTGTACAATATCACAGAATCATTTCAACATGAAAACTAGTAACTTGTGGTTGAACAAAAGCTGTTTTTAATAAGATATCTGACCTTAATTTTAAAATCTAGTAACAAAAATTCCACTACCTTTACTGGTGTTTGCTAGTGTTTCATTTCTCTTAAAACTGTATACTTTGTACCTATTGTTGCCCTTACCCATATACACAGGACTTTGTCTTTTGAATTTTGTTAGGATTATGTCTAATAGTTTTAAAAGACCAGTAGGTATGTATTTATGCAAATCAAAATAAGAGAGCATCAGAGATGTTCTGTGCACCTTTGACATGAAAATCTACCCTGAAACAAAATCTTAACATTAATGTGAAGACTAACTTTAATATCAAATTGCATATGCATTTCCTATTTTCCATAGAATATATTCTTTATTTGGGTTACAGGAACCTAATGGAACATTCTATACTGAATACCTAATTCATGCATTAATTAAATTAACACATATATAACACAATTAATTTTACATTTATTATAATAATTCTGGAAAACTATCCATCCACTGGAAATGTTTTTTCTAAGATCAGTTTTTGTGTACACTGTGAGGTACTCCCCTAGCAAAAACAAATTTTCTCTATTCAATACCACATATACGTATGAGACCTGTGAGACAAGTCAGAAAAAATCTCTCCATTTCATTTCAGAAATGAAGACACTCCCTAGTGTCTTCCCTAAGAAGAAAAAAAAAATTGCTTGTGAAGTGTAACAAATATTGTTGATTTCATTTTTATCATTTTCAAATATGATTTTATAGGTGTCAAAAATAAGTAATAGTTAATGGTATCTAGACTATCTTTCAAGGTATTTAATAAAGAAAAAGAAAATTATTCTCTTTTGCAGGAAAGCATGGTTGATGCTATTTCATCATAACAGCATAAATAGTCTGGTTTATATCAGAAAATCGTGATTCTGTGCTTTCTGATCTTATGGGACAATCAAGTAAACCTGTTGAAACAAAACAATTTTAAGCTTAAACCATGATAACTTTGGAATACTAACTCTCCAACTTGAATTTGTTTATTAATATCAGTTTTAATAACAGGTTTTGAATCTACTTCAAATTACAAAAAATGAAGAACACATTTTCCTGGTTCAATCCCACTTTTGTAAGAGAATCATGAGACTTAATGAAGTTGTCAAATGACTCTTGATGTCTGAGAGTAATTTTTTTGCCTCCTACTTACAAAATTGAGTAGTACTTCCAGGACAACAGGACACAGCCATATGCAACTTTATGCATGATCCTGTAGCATTTTAAAATGCTTTTGTTTTCCACAGACATAAATTAATTTTATAGTATTTACTGTGTATCCAGATTGGAATGAAAGTTCTCCTTTAAACTGCTAAATATTTAGTTCCTCTCAGAACTTATGTCTTAAAAAAATTCTCCTAAGTGTTGTTGAAAACTCTGGGAATCTATGAGAAGAGTATCCTGTCCAAATGTACTAGAGAAGTATGATATATTAAACCTGACAGGATGATGTTCATTAATCTTTGAAATGTAGTCGGGACACTGGTAATTCCAAGAGGCATTACATTAAAATGAAAAGCCCCCTTATGGCAAATGAAGGTGGTTTTTTGTTTCCTGTCATCATCCATTTGTAACTGCCAATAGCCGCTAGTTAAATCAATGCACCTGATAAATATTGCTTGACTGAGGAAATCTAGAGAATCATCATTCCTTAGCACTGGGTATTTATCTTGTTTTCTTATTGAATTTCTTTTTCAGCAGTACTGTACTCTGAAAAACTGCTCATACCATTTGGCTTTTCAGCAATTAACATTGGCCTAAGGGCAAATTGAGAGAGAGATAGTTTCAGACCAAAGCATATACTACAGCTGTTGCTTTACCACTCTTCCTTGCAGGTGAAGAGGTTTATGGACAGAATTTCATGATTCCTGATGTTTTTATTCAACAACATCCTCTCTCAACTGTATGGTAACATTTGGAAGACTTTGGAATAGAAAAGCTCTATTTCCTATTCAACCGAAGAAAAACAAAATTAAGTACTGTATCTACAGTACAGAACAACTATACAATTCTAGAAATGGACCTATATACTGGAAATAGGTGAAGACTGCATCTAGTCAATGATTTATCCCTCCCTCATCTTTAAACTATGACAAAATTCAAGGGAAAAAAGAGGAAAATATTTGACTGTTTACTGTATAACCTCTTAGCTACAAATCACATAGTTGTGATTTGAAAATAAAATACAGAAAAGTGAGTTGGGGCAAAAGATGCGCATACTTCACACAGTCTAAAAATCTCCTGGTTTTGCTGGTTTTGCCTATAGAATACAAAATATGACGTGCAAATTTAAGGCTTATCCATGTTTCTTTACACTGAATATTTCTATTTCTTGCATACAAAAAGGCAGTATTTTTCAGAGGCGCCCACTTGCTTTGATTGTTCCATTATTTTACATGTCTAGCCTGTGATCCATACATTTGGGCAATTCAAGATCAGGGATCACTAGATTTTAAAAGTACTCATATGTATTTGTGTACTTGTCTTTAGTGCTAAGATGCCCAAAGTATTAAAATGGTTTCTTCAGTGACACACAAAAACTCTTACAAGATGCTAACTTTTCATCAGAGCCAGTAAGAAGCTATTTAGTTTAACAACAGAAAGAAGCTCTTTCTAGTGATTTATTGATGACTTATATTTGCTAGATAGGCAAAGAAGCAGAGAAAGAAGTACTTTGAATGCCATTCTGAAGGCTTGATCCAACAAAAAAAATTAATTCATGCATAACTTCAAGCATGAAAATATTGTCACTGAACTCAGTCCAGCTGGCTACATATTGAAGGTTCCACCTATGTATATGCCCTTTGACCAAAGTCACAAGTTTGTAAGGTTGCCTTGTGCTTTAGGCCAGTTATACCACACCATGGAGAAGGCTACTGTTTTGACTGAAGAACCAAGAACAAATCTTTCAGCACACAGAGTATGGTTTTCCCAAAGAAAAATTTTTCAGGCAAAAGGAGGACACAGAGACTATACTGCTACCTGGCATCACGCAAGTATGAAGAGAAAAGCTGCCAGAGGACTGTTCATGCTCTGTGTCCCACTCTGCATGTCACAAACATAATACAGACAACATCACGAGCAATGGCCACAAAAAGAGCTATTGAAAAAAAATATCCTACCACACTTAGAAAGAAGAGAAGGGGAACACTGATGTATTTTGTCAGAAATAAAAAACAGTATCAATAGTGCTTATGTGTATAAATGCTCCCGTTCCATTTTTGCATCATGTTTTAAAATCATTTGGCAAAGCCTTATACTTTGGTCATCACTGCCATTCAGTGGGCTTTATCGTACAATGGTCATCACCAGAAATGCTAGTATTATCTCTGCCATAAATATCCATCTATAACCTCTGCACTAAGCTTTAAGATCTGGCTTCAATACAAAGAATACAACCTTACTCCGCTCCACTGATCTACCTCAACCTGTGAGAACTGAAAGCCAATTCAGTGCCCCTACAGCCAGTTAGTTTTAGTTGAGACGCCGTTAAAAACCTAGCTCTGGCTGACTGTCATTCACTATCTTTCTCACATCCTCATTTTCAGTAAGAAATAGCTTGCTCTTATGTTTGACAATATATATTTCACATTTGGTAATTATTCTTCATCACATTATCATAATGTACCATGTCCTAAGGGCAACGGCCCTTTGAGATTCAGTTCTCTTGGCCTCTCCCATTAATATAGGCCTACTGGCTGTTTTATATGATTGAGGTTTGACTCACAGAAATAAAAATAACATAAATTTAGGCCACTGGCTTTTTAATCTCCCCTTGGCTCCCCAGCAAGGCACATGGCAATATTCTAATCTGTTTTCCATTATAATTAAGGCTCTCATTTAGTTTATGGTTTTATAATTGGAGCACCACACCTCAAGAAAAATCACACGTCCTTTCCACTTCACAGACAAATCAGGGAAATTCTGCACGTAACAGAGAGGCCATAGGCATAACAGAAAATATATTTATATAGAAGGAGAAGAGATGAGGTTCAGAAAGGTTCATATTTCCAAGGTGTCCACACAGTGCAACTGGGCACATGTTAGAGAGCACTGAGCAAGCTCCAAATTTGTTTGTATCTGGTACAATAAAAGAAAGCACTGCCCCAGAAGCATAGCAGAAGAATTAGCATGCCTCACTCTGCAAGCTGTTTAGTCCTACTGACAGGGGACGGTTTGCCGCCAACTCATTTGACACCAGCAATGGGTAACCCATGCCATGCCCCATGACATGATTTAAACACGCTCATGACAGTAAAAATAGTTCAGGATTTACAATAGAGCTTCCTTTAGACTGGATTTCTCCAAGAAGGTTAAGTCTCCGTGTTGACTTTGAAGAGCTGTTTAAATTTTGTTGGTTTTCACTGGGGGGATGAAGCCCACTTTAAAAATGGTTCTCCTTACAGCAAAGAACTATGAACAAGGCACTCAGCTGAAAAAGATGAGAAGCAGAGAAAGGCCAATTCCTGCACTACTAATCCCATACAGAACAATTTTGGATTTGTTCTGAATAAGGTATTTTAGTTGTTAACAACACCGGAAGCCTGAAGTGTTTGTATGTTCTTTCTGCTATGAAACATTGCTATTCCAAAACAGGAAAACTTCAATTAGACCATTATCAACCTAAAAAGAACACACATAGAAAATGTTTTACTATTAATCAGTCACAGACAGGACAACATAGGGTTCCAAGGAAGAAGAAAATTATAATACAGGATTTTTTTTTCCCCAAATTCCAGAAGAATCAAGGGAGAGCAACTTAAGGCAGAAACAGCCTTAAGTGACACACACTTAATCTGGTGCTTACTTCAGGAGAAATGAGGACAGGACTGAATGGTACAACAGTAGTTACGATTACTGTATGTGCCAAAAGTCATCATCTGTCAGCATGGGAAAATCAGGCATGATAACAGCAGTGTGCACAATGAAGTAAGGTTAAAGGGCTTCCAGTTCTTTCAGGATGCCCAGAGCTCCTGGACTCCACAAGGGCCAGGATCACAGAGCTATTGGAAGGTTATATTCAAAACAAGTGTCTGCCAAGAGAAGTACTATCGTATTGGCATCTCTGGGGGCATTTCTGACCTGCATTTTCTCAAGTAGCTGTGCTTTTTCCAAGCTGCTGGTGTATACTCAAAGCTGGTGTTTAGTGGAGCAGATGCTATTGTAACTGACAGGTGAGCTGGCCTCTATGAAGGAACACGGAGACGCACATCTTTATTAAAATATGCCAGGTTCTGTTGTCACAAGATTACTCCACAAGTCAGAACATGGTCCCAGCAAGGACAATGATGACAAGGTTTGTACTGTAGATCTCTTCAAACTTTATAAACCTGGATATGCACTGCATGAAACAGTAGCTAATTGCTGTTTACTGTCAGACACACATTTTAACATTTAACATCTAACTTCCGCACACCATATGTCATTTTCTACATCCCCATCCTCCCACATATTTTAAGTTAAAATGAGCTGTCATTCCTTTTATAACTTGGTTTTGGGGAAGTGGTTCCATATTGTTTTCCCTTTGGTTCTCAGTGACATCAGTTTAGGTATTTAATTACATGATCTATAAAAATAATTAAGAAAAGCTGTTGCAAGAAAGCTATTTCAATTTGCTTTCAGACAAGGGGTTAAAATCAGCTTCACTTCAACTACAACTCTTTTGACTAGCAAAGAACTACACTAAAAGATGATTATGACTTCACTGCTAGGGGAGCATATTTTTACAAGAATTACATGGGGAATGTGCTATTCAGATGATACAAGAGAGACTGCACATAGCGCTGAGAGTGTTCAAGAAGGACATGGGTTAACTGTACCTACTGCACAATACCTGTCCTCCAAAGAGGCTGTTGAAATGGCTTCAACAATTCTCTACATAAATGGTCTTCAATTTTTTTTTCTTATACTTTCAGAGCAATAACTGTCTCAACTTCTCAAATGGTAAATTAAACTAGCTACAACAAAGGTTCAAACTGAAATTATGTCACAAAGAGGAGAAAAAATGTTTGGCATTCTTCTACCCCTTCTTTTTTCCCTATTCAAAATAAAGTAAAAAAATGAAAAATAGATATTTTTTGTCTTTTTTTTTTACTGTTATTCTGCAACTTCCTAAAATTGCAAGAGGCTCTGAAATTGCAGAGCAGTGAACAGAAAAAAAAGAAAGAGACTAAATCACAGATATTATCAATTTCATTGCAAGAAGAAAGATAAGGATGAGAAAGGAACATGTTAGGCCTGAATAATTTTGATGTTACTGTTTCATCAGTCTACAGTGTTTTCCACAAATGGAAAAAAAAAGAATCAGATAAAAGTTGTTCTATTTATATCATGTTAAAGGTAAAAATTTGGAAGTTGCTTCTCTTTTGGTGAAATTGTTCTGCCATTTTTCAACACAACCTACTGGCATGTTATCTGGCTTCATCAAACACATGAAAGACCCAGGAAGAGAAGAGACATTTATTTCCAAGTCATTTATTTCCAAGGACTATTTGTATCAATAACGTAAGTAATACATACTGGTTAACCCATAGCAGAAGTGGCTGCAAATCAGTCTGTATAACCCTAAAATCTAACCACCAACTACCAATTGAGTTGAACAGTGTTCAACTCAATTTTCATAAAGGTTAGAGGTCATATACCGCAGTGAAACAGTTGACAAACTGCAAATTTTCACAGGCATATGGTGATACCAGAATTTGCGACTGAGCCAAAATAGATTTAAAAGTGAAACAAATTCCAATTTTACTGATTTCACCATGGTAAAACAGTTTCATAGAAGCCGAAGTTCGTTCATTCTGTGTAAAAGTTTTACAAAATGGTTTGTGAAATTTCACTAGTACTTCCCCAACAAGGCAGTAAAATGTACAAATTAATTCACAAAAACAATCTGCAAAAGTACTCAGGCAACTTGGTAAACATATAATATGCTCATTAATCTGTTTGATTTAAACAAAAAGCAGACAGCATGTTTATGTTTAAACTAGAAACCATTGTGGCTTTGAAAGAAGAAAAATAGAATAAAATCTAAGTAAGTCAACAATGGTTAATACTGAGTTTCTGAGCCAAAAAATCTTAAAGTGATTTGGACAAAAAAATGCACTGAAGACCTGGAAAGTTCAGGTGTGAGCACATGCTTCAGAACTCACAGAATGCTACAGTATCTGTAGATGTTATGTCATATAGATGAGATGTTATCTGTCATTCATGAAAAGCCTAGATAACACAATTACCTTGTGCATTAGGTGTGATACCTTTAGAATTAATTGACATCCCACAGTGGGTATAAACACTCCAAAGGCTCACGAAATACAGGAAATAGAAAACTTACCTGGTCAGTACTAACCTACTTTGCTATACACTTGCATAAAAATCCATTGCAATAAATAGTTGCACCTTGCTTAGCTCTTACACGGAATTTCAAAAAATTCTTACGATTCTCTTGCTACTGTGTTTTGAAGTTGTACTTCTCCTCTTTTAAGGCTCTGAGAAGAAATTGCAAAACTGGAAGCTACCAAAAGCTAAACTGCTCCAAAGTGCCCGGGCTGGACACAGCCACCGCATGCATAAGTAAAAATACTCGCCCCTACAGTTTGTACTCTTAAATTGAAAGAAGCGCAGCACACATTTCTCTCTCTTTCATTTAAGTATTTTGCTCAGTACATCCAAAAAATGAGTAAAGTCAAAACACAGTCCTAGGAAAGAAGTCAGAACATAATGGTAGGACATAATGGTACTGACTATATCACTTCACTATACCTTTCAAAGAATAACTGACAATTAATTCCCTTCAATAATTACCCTTACGAAGTAAATATTACTGTTTTACATTTTACAGCTGGTGAAAGAGTGAAAGACTGAGGAACTCCCCTCTGGCTGCACATCATATTAGTGGTTTCCCAGAAGCTGTGTGATGCCCACTGGTTCATACGACTTATTCATTGCAATGACTTCAAATGTACATTGTACCATCAGAAACATGAGCCTGACCTGGTACAAAATCATGATACTAATAAACAGAAGACAAAGCCCACTGTAGCAGAAATAAGACTCAAACACAGATGATGCACGCTAAGTGGTTATCAGACATCAACACAGGACTTGCTGTTCTGGCTCAAACTTGTCACCCACCAGGCCTAATACACTGTCTCCAGCAGTACCCAGCACCAGATGTTTTGGTGAAAGATACAAGAAACCCCCACAGATGCGGGATAATCTATCTCCCTTGAAGGTCTCATCCTAATCCTTTTAGTTATAGATTCCCTTAAATCCTGATGCATGAGGGGTTTTATCCCTTCAAATACTCTTTTTTAGCATTACTATCATAACTCTGGATATTCTTGTTATCCATATAAATGCCCCTTCCCTCTTTGAAGCTTGCAAAATTCTTGATTTCATCTTCATCCAGAGTCAATGAGTTCCAGTTTATATAGGCATCTTTTGGTGAGTGCTTCTTTATTCTTAAGAGACAAGGAAGACTGTAGTCTCCTGATCTTTGTTCTCTGCTGTATTTCTTTTTTTACCTTTCTTTTTTTTAAACCATATACTTTATCACTCTCACTCTCATCTGACTCCTCAGGTAAACAATCACTTCAGATACTTTTATAAACTAGCCTTGCTCTCTATTTTTATCTGTGCCTGTCTAATACTGCAATATTTTTTCCAAGATGGACTTCCCATTAATGCCCAATAAATTTTATATAACACCACACTGCTGGCTGATACAATGACTCTGTAGGCAATTGCTTTAAATTTTTTCTATATTTCTTCCAAAAAAAATGTACCTCACAGTTACCTAGTCTGACGGAGTTCGTGTGAAATTCCTTAAGGCTTCTCTGGACTTGATTAACAAGTAACCTACAAAGAAGTTATCTACCAATAACGTGGTGTTGCTGCCTCATTTCTCTTTCCTCTTTCCAGATAACTAATAAATACATTACACAACAACAGACCTAGTACAGAAACTTGTGGCTATTAACCTTTTGCCATGATGAAAATGGACCATTTGTTCCTGCTCTGTCTCCTGCCTCTCAGCTACTTTTTGATCCATGATATTACATTGCCTCACGGCTACTTGGTTTCTTTTAGGAGAGACATTATCAATCCACAACCTTCAAAAAACCATGCATGACTAGCGGAAGAATCATGTGATAGCTTACAAATCATGACATATTAAGACATAATAACAATTCTGTTTCTCCTGGTGTCCAATTTCTGAGCTAGACTGATTCACCATCGTGAGCTTTAATTCCTGAGCTTCTAGGTTGGGGTTTTTATTTTTAGAATTCTTTCTTTTTTACAAAAACTCGTTCCATTTCCTGACTTCCATAATGAAGAACTTCAAAGAAACAAAATCACGAAATATGGGGCTTAAGGGAAAAGCCCAAGAACTAGCAATGCTTAGCTACATACATGATTAGTTATAGATTATTATCTTCCGATTACTTTTTCTATTTCATTGTTACCTCTTTAAAAAATTTAAAATTTACCTTTTTAAAAGGTACAGTGAGCATTTCTACCCTCTTATCATCTGGCCAGTTAGCCCATTTTTAAGCAAGCTATTGGTTTTGTTAGAAATTCGGCTGAGTCATACTTAAAACTCCTTCAATGTTCTTCGATATATATGATGTGGGCATGGTAACTTACTGCTTTTGAAATTATCACTATTTTACAACACCTTTCAAAAGTACAGATTGAAAAAACAGCCTGTGCTTTTATAGATCAATGAACCACTGAGAGAAAATAAGTGTAATTAACCAAATATTCTATGTATTCTGTACATATTCTATGTACAGAAATTGTACAGAAAACTTTTTTGAATTAGTTCAATGGTGAACTCCAAGCATAAGGTGGGAAAAAAAAAAAAAAAAAAACAGAATAGAAACAGATAAAAAAGACAAGGTATTCAGGGCAAATAGCATAGCAAGAATTACCTTAGTAACTGCAGAAGCCATACTTTGGGCAACTTTTTTTTTTAAGTAGTTCACACATTTAATTTCACTTTCTTTAGCTACCCTTGTGGAAGAAAGGAGTGGTTTCATACTGGGGTAATATCTTGCTATCAGACTTAGATGAAACAGGTAGTTTTACAACATAGTTTAGAAGATGTATGTAGTCATTGGACAGATCCATGTACATTTACATTTTAAAATGTAAACTGTGAGGGATTCACTTCTGCTCAATTGTCCTACTCCCTTGAGTCCTGCGCAGTTGTGGATCTATAAATGAAGCCTGGAAAACATGCAAGTCCCTCTAAGAAATTGTCACACTCTAATGTTTGAAAAATCTTACAGGATCAGAGGGTACAAAGAACATAATTTGACATGGTCGGCATAATACCGTTACCTGCAGCATCTAAAAGCAGGCCAGTAAAAAAGTTCTGCACAGACAATTGCTAGTTGCTAGCAACAACAGAGACAAACAGATGAAGAAAGTAGGCCAGAATTTAAAGGAGGGAAAAAATACAATAAAGATAAATAAACCCCCACAGAAAGACTATATGACGTGGGGAAGGAAACATGTTTCCTTTCCAAAATCACTAATACAAATACTGGCAAGAAGTTGGGAAACATATCCTGCTTGTTTCACTTGATATATCTAAAACCTTTTGTGTGATGAGTACAAAGCTAAAGGTTTATCTTGTGTTACTGTACTTGTTCTAGCGTATATTTGACATGTGGCTTCCAGAAACTCAAAGTTTCAGCTATTTGAAAAGTGAGATTTAAAAAACAAGAAAAACAATTCTATTCTCTTGTGAACTTTGACGTGGCAGACAGCATAAGTTGTACTTACCAAAGCCCACAAATCAAAAGGAAATTCTGCTGCTTCCAACTTCCACACCAATCAAGAACTTCCCCGAAACTGGTAATTCCATTTGCAAAAGCTGTGAAGCATAAGAGAGGACACAGACTAAGTCCATCCATCTTTGTAAATCTACTGAATTTGTACTGTATGTTTTTATACTGTTATTATGGTCTGAAAAGGTCACCATACAATGCCATACATGATGCAGCTACACCATTTTGGGAACGAATTACTTAGTTCTCCTGCATCTGGAAAGCACACCACATGGGAAATACTGGTTTACATACAATTTTAAAGCAAAAGCTGATTTCCAATAAAGCCTGTAATTGCAAGAAGATATGAATTTAGTCACAAACACCAGACAGCACTTACAATTTTCCTAGATATTTTTTGGCACAATAGTTATATTACAGTGCCATCCACTGACTCTCTCCTGCAAGTACGTGCACAGACGCACAGCTGTTGTTTTACATTGAGTTGGCTTAATTCCCACTGAAGGGCCAACCATCCCCAGACAGATATATTCCCAATTCATTTCCTCCTGCAATGATAACTGTGAAATTTACCCAGCTCACAAAGGAAGAGAAATAATTTCTCTAATAGCCTTAATGGGTTTTTAGAGACCTTGGCTAGCAGCCAAGAGAGACTTAGACATGGCTTTGCAGGCAGCATGAATACAGAGCTTAGTTTCGTGTGTGTGTGTGTTCACGTGCGTTGTGTGCATGGTTTTATTGTGAGATACGTTTCAGAAAAAAAAATGTATTAATTGAACCCCATCAGCACTGATGCGCCCACCAGTAGTTTTCCCTCACTGACATCAAGGGATATGAATGAAAACTAATTGTGCTTCAAAGAAAAGGCAAATCACAAGTCTGTTGTAGGATTAGGTTTTTCTTTAATTAAGATTGTTGAAATAAACAGCGAGAGAGCTGTTACGGACTTTTTCATGTATACTTTAGTTCCAGTTTCTCTATTGAAATGTGAGACTATCATGTTATTACAAAAGAAGATCAAAGAAATGAATACACTAGAAAAGCCTGAAAAGCTTTCAGAAGAAAAAAAAAAAACAACCCAAAACATTAAGCCTTATTTAAGTAAAATTCCCTGAAATAGTCCACCAAAGAAATGTTTTAATATTTCATTTAATATTTCATTTACAAAGAGTTCAATAATAAACTCTTAGAATTTCATAGTTCATAATAAACTTAGAATTTCATAGTATGGACCATACTCATACTCTCTTTCAAACAGAAGCAGAGCGTGTAAAGACAGATTTGAGAAGAAATAACTTGGACAATTCAGGGGCTGCTAGAATTAACACAGTAAAATACATTTTCTCACTTCTTGTTATAATACGTGTTCATTGACTGGTACATTACATGCTAGCACAGGAGGATGTGTCCACACACCAGCAGAAACACGCTGCAGAGACTCTGCAGTGCTTTAAAAATCCTATAAAGGAGGATCCATTTTTGTGACAACTCCCATGCTTAGGAAAAGAGTGACTGAGCCATGAAGAGCTTCAAATTAAGTCCAGGTTAGGAAGAAAGGAGCCTGAGGAGTACAAGGGTAGTGCAGCTGGTTGGACTATTTAGTAGCAGTTCTGCACCACACATGCATACATGTTGCTACAGACAGTAAAGGGGACGGTGGGGGGGAAGTGGGGGAAGTGTGTGTCACAAAGTTATGTATTCTATCACGCCTGTAATGTGTATAGTGTGAACAGAGCTTTAAAAATCCTCCTCTATAGCAGAGTGTCACTACCTGGAGATGGATTTAAAACATGTTTAGCTGAAATACGGTTTTTAGAGATTGATGCACACACAGCAGACAGAAGAAACAGGCCAAACTTACTGCACCTCCCCAAATTATCTGCCATACAGAAGCAGGGAGGAAATTCCATTGGAGCATTGTGATTTGGAGTATTTCAGCAAGTACATGTCCTGCATGACTTGCCAGTCTCTCAGCCCCTTCCGTCTCATAATCTTTAGCCCTTTTCCCATTCTGCTGGTGACAATCACTCATTTCAAACACTCTAACGTTCCTTATTCCTACCTCCACTGGCAATGGAGCAACAGTTGTGTTGCCTCCATGCTGTGAGCTGGCTGTCTTCTGACACCTGAACTTCCAGCAGCCAGGTACACAATGAGCCAGGAGCCATCAGTCAGACAAGAGCTGTAGAGCTTCACAAGCGCCAACAACCATAGTGCAACTGTCGCTGTTCACTAATTTCCAATTGCCTTGCACTATGGCAATATCCACTGTTGCTTCTCATTGCTAGCAATTAAAGAATGTACCCAAATTGCTCATCAGCCACAAAGTACTACAGATTTCCAGAATCTGTGATCTCTGTCTTAAGTACCGCTGGGGAAATCTACATATCTATTACCATTGTATCAAAGGGTTTTAGCACGCTGACACTGATGCACATATGTTTTCATAGTGCCTACATGGAGGAGTTTTAATAAATACTATATTCTGTTACTTTATGAAAGCTGGAAAAAAATTGCTTTGGGGAAAAAAAAATTTTAAAAAGTTGCAACTTGAAAGTCCTCCCTAAGAATCTGGGTCCTGGTTAATGTAACAGTTAAAACCCCACCTCAATGACATCTAACTGCAGGATCCAACTATACTGAAAGTCACCTACATAAACACAAAAAAGTGGTAAGACAGAAAGCTATAATATTTGGAATGAGAAGGGAAAATGAAATCTCTTTTGACAAAGACAAGGGTCATGAAGACTACATACATGTGCTCCTGAATCCCGAGACACTGCCTTTCAAACTGTTCTTTCTAGCATTACCAGAATAGACTGGTTTTATATCAGCTACACTCCATATCTGAAACCATCTTGATTTTTTTTCAGTCTCAAAATATTTGAGTTATTTTTCACACTGGCACTGGAAGCATGGACTAATTCTGTCCTCACAGAAAAGGAACAAAAGTCCAAATTCACCAATTTTGCTTTAAACAAAAAAAAAAAAAGCTTTCTCAGACCTCTAGTCTCAGCATAGCAGAGATTAAATGATGGTTTAAGCTCGCCTCTCTTGAGAGAGGTACTTAAAGTTGTTTGAACATTTCTGCTTTATCCCTTTTCTAAGAGCTACAGTGCTAAAAAGAATTCTCTTCCTCAAAGACCACTGAAGTCTGATGAAGATAGTATCAAAAATTTGCTGGATTTTAGCACTCGTGAAAGTTGGAGACAAAGTATATGCCCTAGAAGCATGCCACATATATGCATATCCAGAAGCAAAATTGGCACGTGTCCACAGTAATAATTTCTTTTTACTTAATATTGTTTCCAGCACCTTCTATTTTCCCTGCTTTCTCCAATATCCATTAATGTTTTTAACTACAGCTTCTGCAGCACACGTATATCAACTGGCCAAGGTACTACTGTCATGTTTTGAGGGCGAGGAAACTCAAAATAAACCTTAGAATAGCCACTAAGTGCAGTAGACATCTTACAGTGCCTAACCTGACAAAACTGTAAAATGAATGGCTGTGACTGGAACATAATATGCTGCATTTTAGGTCCACAGCCTTTAATATCCTATACCCATTGTTCTGAACTACTGCATAGATCTCAGGTCCAGCTCTGCCGGATGAAAATCTGGTGCTCACAAGGACATCCAGACTGCCATTTGAAAGGAGCTCCCCGTTCAATTTCAGCACCATCTCTCTATGTAGCAACCCCAGACATGAAGCCCTAGGCAAAGCAGAAGGCCATCTTCTAAAACACGCAGAAACCTATTTCCCTAAGGACTCCCAAAAGCTTTGTATGGTGAATATGCTGCCAGGCATACCGAGGCAAGTTTTTCCTCAGCTGCTTGCAATGCCCAGGAGGTGGACAGAGTGCAGAACACATCATGTCACAAGCACTTCTGAGGCCACTTTTCAGAAAAGCAGTATATATTTAACCAACAAAACTTAACCTTAACTTTAACCATGCAAAATCCCATTCAAACTTCTCATGAATGTTGCTTTTTTTCCTTTTGTTATTGTTTTTGTTGTTGTTTGTGTTCTGGTTATGTTTTCTTATCTAAACTCCCCAGACTGCATTTCTGTTGTGGTTCAACCTGGATAAAACACAGCAGCAAAGTGCATCAATACCTCTTCCAAAGAGATAGTGGAGAGACCAAAACCACACATATAGAGAGGTTAAAACTTATGTGATTGCCTTCAGATCATACAGGCAGGACAATTTCTCATTTGTCATTTCAGTTTTTCAATTAAATTGATCCATCTTGTTTACAAACTGCAGTTATACTCTCCAGCTACATGGAAATTGACACATGCTGACCTGCAATTTCATGTTCTTCAGCCGCTTTTAGGAGTTCATAATCACAGCAATGATTTTTCTGGCATCCTCTTACAGGAAAACTTTAGACCTTCCCTGTTTTGGGCCACTATCAGAATTATCAAAGTCCTCTAATAGGATCTCTACACACATTACTTCTCCTTGAACCAAAAATTTCAACATCATTTTTTAGCCTGTTTAATTCAGTAGGTGATATGTGTTCCAAATTTAGACAAAATCTGACCAAACTAAGTAATCCATGTGCATTGGGTTTGCAGCAACCCCTTGAAAAGATTATGGCTTAGAAGCATACCTTAGATGCATGCTACATACTCAGATTTTCACTACTATGCATCAATGTGTGGGTCAGGTGTGGCTAACAGCCAAATGCTCACCCAGATGCTCCCCGCCAGGTCCCCCTCGGTGGGGCAAGGCAGGGGAAAGAGGAGGAGAAATATCCCTGTCAAGATGAAGACAGGGAGATTGGTTACCAGTTACTGTTGCAGGCCAAACAGACTCGACTTGGGGGAAATTCCTTTACTCTATGGCCAATTAAAACAGATTCAGGTAGTGAGAAGCAAAGACAAACATTCAAAAAACACCTTTCCTCCTTGGAGCAGTGTAGGGGGGGATTGTGGAAGGCGTGTGGTCAGTGCAGAGAAGTGAGAGGATCTCTACCACTCCATCTCCCTCACACTTTTCCACTGCTCCATCATGGATGGCTCTCCCTGTGGGCTGCAGTCCTTGAGGGGAAAAAAATATCTGCTCCAGCGTGGGATCTCCATGGACTATAGTCCTGTCAGGATGTATCCACTGCTCTGGCATGGGCTCCTCCACAAGCTGTAGTGGATATCTGCTCCAGTGCCATGGAGCACCTCATCCTCCTCCTCAGTCTTTCTTCTGCTGTTTCTCACTCTTCCTCTCCACCCCCCCCGGGCCCTTCCTTCTCTGTCTGTGTGGTGTTTTCCACCCTTTCTTACACAGGCCTTCCCTGAGGCGCCACCACCTTGGCTGCAGAGCGGGGCCGGGCCCTGCAGTCGGTCGGTTGGAGGCGGCTGGAACCGGCAGTGTCCGGCAGCGGGCAGCCCCAGCCGCTCCTCACAGGGCCCACTGCCAGCGCCTGGGCACCAGGAATCTGTACGGCAAAAAGGGTGAGAATTTACATATATCAAGGCCAGAAAGGAACCAGGGGAAGGCTCAGTCTGACACAAAGTATTAGGTTTTACTCAGCTGTGCCCTGCACGGGCTAGAAGCTTACATGCATCTACAAAACGTCTTCCTCCGAAGGGCAGTCAGTCTTGATTTGAAGGCTAAGTCTGAGACTGCATCACTCATCAGCTTAACTTTTTTCACCATTTAAGGTGCGCTTCAGCCGAACTTGCCCGTTTTCTCTCAAGTAACTCATTCCCGTTAACAAGAAGACAGTGTGTAGCATCTCGGCCTCACCAGCGCTATGGATACCCTGCTTCTGGAGTCCTGAAGTTCTTCTTACAACATTCAGTCCACAATTTATCAATATTACTTATACTTTACCAAATCTCTAACACTGGTCACTATTTTCTCAGCTGTCACCAATTTTATTGGTTTTTTCACTAGATTTGAAGAGCTGAAACAAAGCTGTCTAGGTGAAGGGCTGTCACCTGCATGTTTCTAATCTCTCGCTTTCCAGGCAGCATTTGACTCAGCTCAGCAGCCATCTCCTTTGGCCTTTCAGCTGTAGGGCCCCGTTCTTTTTTCTCCCACAGAGATTAGAGACCCATGCATTGTAAGCAGTATCATTTTCTGTATACTCATTTATGTAGCTTTTAATTCCTTACCAATGACTTCTCCGATGGGCACTCAGAAGTTGAAAATCCCTCCTGTAATACTGGCACCTATGGAGAGAGGGGAAAGAAACCCATTAGAGTGTTTACACAGTAACATCCACTCACTGTCTTGTTTCTTTCAGCAAATATAAACTAAACGGGAATAGATACAGTAAAAGAATACATAACAGCTCTATTTAAGATAAACAAAAAGAACAGCTGAAGTCCCACAATGTCTCATAATCTGGCCTCAAAGCACCAACAAGAGCTGCAGGTAGAATGAGACCCACCTGCAACAGCACTCAGTCCAGCACTCAGAAGAGAAACCTCCTCCCCATGGCAAGGATGCCAGGAAGCTCCAACACACTAAAGGCAGGCTTAATATAGCACAAGCTCTAAGGTAAGTCCTTTATTCAGTCAGGACTGCTAAATAAAGCAGCTTGAAAGTAGAGGTTTGGAAACCTTTACCAACTCTTCCTTGCAGAGATGCCCTTGCCTTTAGCCCTAATTTTCAAGCTAATGACAAACTCCTAACATGCACAAACCTCACAGTACTCTCCAGAACTCCACAGCAACCTCTTTCATCCCCATCACCTCAAGGCTCAGCTGCAGGTCTACCCTCCTTTCATGCAAAGCCCACCTTACTAAAATCCACCTCACCTCCAGTAATCCAGACCTGAACCACCCCACAGCCCAGATGCCTCTCCCAGCTGCACAGTAAGATTACTCTCAAGGGAAGGCACAATTTCTTCTCCGTCTATAGTTTTCCTGATCCTGAACACAATGTACTGCCCAGCCACAGGCTTGTTAATGAAACAGAGCACACAGGGTGTATTCAGTGAGCAAAATAAATCAACCATTCATCACACTGTTCTTCACAGAATTTTAAAATAATAATTGTGTGCAAGTGTGATGCCAGACTGAGGCATATCTACAAATGCGCAAGTTGTATGGGCTGAACATAAAAAAACTGTATGTTATATTTTAAAGAGCAATAGGTCACCACAAAGATCAGGGCAGGCAACACCTAATACAAAGCACACTTGAACAAACTTTACATGGGGCTTTGGGAAGTATCCAGTGATGACATAGCACCAGTCCAATGTTCAGTGCTTTAGAAATTACACTTTGCATTTTTTATTTGTGTGTCATCACACTCATTTTTCTGTTTTTTTTTCTTTTAAATGAGATTGTCCTTGTTCATAATTTGCTGTTGCTGGCTTTTTCTTTTTATTTCTGCACTTTCACTAAAGTATTATTTTGTTGGTTCTCAGGTCTTCTGTGTTCCAGCACAGAAGTGTCACCCACTCCTGCTTGAGCAGTGCTGTGTATGCCCTCCTGAACTCACTCCATGGACTGAGGAAAGGAAACAGCTTCATATTAGAGTGGAATAGAATACACTTAGAAGGATTCTTATTTTATAACACAGAGAGCAGTAACTCGGATGATTTACTAGTAAGTTTTAGTTCCTCTACGTTGATAGTCCATAGTGGTCTGTGAAAGCCTGTTAAAATCATAACTGAATGTTGTCACCAGGAAACAGAGGCACGGAAGGTTTAAATGTCCCACTCCAACTTCACACAGCAGAATAATCATGAAGCCAGCTAAATAATGGTTTTCTAGGGCATTTAGATCAGACTGAATTCTGGCTAGAAGGTTCATGCATTGCAGTATGGCCATCATGTTACATAGGACACAACCAAAACGGAGACAAGTAGATTTGAGATGAAGAGGTTTGGCTTTTAGTGCTCCCCACCTCAAATTCTGTCTAAAATGTTGGGCATACGGCTTTATGTTTCTGGCGTAGTTCATATAGTAGTTAGCTGTGCTGCTGAGCTCTTTATTATATTACTAAATCACAATATCTCAATTATGTTCTGTTATTATACTGAAATATTATAGTATTCTTAAGTCTCAAGTGACTACGAGAGACACAAAAATATGCTCCGCTGTACATAGCATGAAAATTAATTGGCCTCCAGATATAGAGCTGTATCTGGAGAAAAGTGGAAATGTACTGTAGATAATTAGGTCGGAGTTGAGGGCCTCCTAAGCCTGCTTTTGACCCATAATATTTCTAACTCATGGATTCAGTTACAGTAAAACTGTTACTCTCCAGAGGGATTGCAGCTTTAAAGGTCTTTGTTTGTCATACCATTTGGGATTTTCTCATAGACAGTAAAAAACAGAGACCAAAACTTGTAGGAATGAGAACTTAAATTATATTTTTATTTTGACATTGTAACTGAGCCTAATAACATTGTTTTGCAGCTCAGAAGAGATGCTAATATTAATACATTTTAATGGTTAGCAGTATATGCAATGCTATGGGACTTTGACAAACAGTAACGTGTAATTTCAGATTTATTTAATTTGTGGGATAAATGTATTTCTCAAATCCTAAACACCTCACTTCACCCCTCTACTCAATGCACTCACCAGCGTAAGCTCATTCAAAGAAATCTGAAGGGTAGAATTCAGCAAGCTGCAGCTGCTTGTGTCTCTGCCTTTTTTAATGAGAAAGTATAATAACAGTCTAATTTGGTTCCATGCCTATCTAAAATCTAACACACAGCCAGCCTACTTCTGTGAGTAATGAGTGTATCTATGTTAGTGTTTTATTCAACTGAGGAATGCACTTTTGAAGAAAATCTCTCAATCCACACAAGTTACTGTGGTTTTATTTGTACGGTGTAGCAGTCTCAGAAAGTCTATCTGGATGAAATTAAACTGAAGATGCTCACTCCCCAGCAGCACACCAGAATCCCTAGAAGGCTGTTCCTGTTATACTGAACTAATTTAATGGTTAATATTGGCATAGCCTGTGAAGGTGTGTCTACAGGCCCAACTTCTGAGTTCAGTTCATCTTAAACTTTAACTGCATAGATTTGTAAAGCTTCAGCAGTAGAATGTTGTTTATAAAAACAGGACAGCCTGGGCAGCTGGAGCCCAGCAAGACATAGATCCATGTTTCAGTATCCTACTTCCCAAATAGGTTTTATTATATGTATTTTATATTATACTTTAAATCCGGTTTCTGCAGGTATGTCCACAGGCTCTGAACACAGTTCACTCAGACTGGGCAGTGTCACTCAAACACACTGAGTGCCTCACTCCCTCTCTAAAAATTGGGCAGGACAATCTTCTGTGCAGAGCAGGAAGTGGAACATGAGGAGTCTTGGTCTTCTAAACAAAGTAAAAGCACACTGTTGAATATCCAGGCAATCGCATTCTGAACTGATTTGGATTAATTAACCCTGCTGCTGTTCTGAATGCAGCAGTTTACCTAATGTCCATAAGTCCATAAGTACTGTAGTGAATGAAGCTCAAAGCTTTGCCCTCCAGGACTAAATCATGTAAATCCTATTTTACATTTCATTTTCTCAGACCACAGTCATCTACCTGTGAACAAGGCCAGTACTAAACCCATTGGTTCACACTGTTTCAACCCCTCTAAATCTGTGGTCAGTGGACTGGAGGGATTATGTCTGTCTTTGATGCCTGCTTCTCACTGGTTTTTAATTTAGCAGGACAGTAAAGCATGTACTAGCTCTTCCACATCTCTAACACTGTTTTTTAAGAGCTGAAGTCAGTCCCATGATAATTTCAGATATAAACAACTAGAGATGCCCCTGTTTTTCAAAAGTCATTAAGAACTCAGTAGCTTCCACCGTCTTATTGGAGCTGCTGGATAGATGGCAGAAGTCCCGAATCTCCTGGAGGATGTAGCCAGGTTACCAAGAAAAAGATCAGAGAACAAAAGTCTCCTAAGCTTTGCACTAAATAACCAAAACAATCCAATGGTTTATCTGTGAATTCAGCAGTCCTGGAAACCTAATTTTCAGAAGATATTAATGGTATGTGAACTACTGCAAAATATTCACCGTTCCCTAGTTCACTGTATTCAGAAGAACTTCTCAAATAACTGGGTGTCATGCGAGTCTTGTGTACCTAGAGTTTCTGTGGCTGCTCAGTTGTAAGACTTCAGAAACTCTAACTTGATAAAAATAGAACTGGTCAGGTAGTCTTTGTCAAATGTATTATTCAAAGAGTACTGCTGTTATTCATCAAAACTGTTCTTCAGCAAATAGCTTTTAGCAGCATTTGACCAATTCTATAGCTGGCTGAATATTATTCACTGAATAAATTAATTCATGTATAATGGCAATATTCGTTGAATAATTTATTTGAGGAACATTTTTTCAAGCATTTGACAAGCTCCATTAAATTCCAATAAAATCTAAGACATCTCCTAATTAAAAATAATTAAAAATCTGTTTACAAAAATTGGCCTTATTCTTTGGTAAATTTTATATGTTTTATGGCATTTGACTAACTCTCCAGTTGCCAGATAAAGTTTGGATAACCCAGACAGGAAAGCAGACTCAGACTGCTCAGAGTTTTAAACTCATATTTTCACTGCTATTTACATACTCCGAGACACATAAAATGTATGTTGAAAGAAGCTGTGTACATACCTATAACTGTGTATCGTTCAGACCGCAACTAAGATTTCTATCCAACTGTGTGATTTATATTTCAGGCTATTAATATAATACACAAATTGTTAGTAAAATTAATTTTCCTGAATTATCAGCAGGAATCACATTTTTCTGTAACACATGAGATTATTTCTTTCACTGTGACAATCTTTTTTGTGTTTTTTTTCCTATGGAAAGCATTTTGACATTATGTCAAATGTTATGATTTAAATGTACTTTGTGCAGTACATACACATACAGATGCAAGTATAAATTCCTACTTTGTACACACTCATTGAAAGACAACATTTAGATTTACATGTAGTTAATCTCCAGTAAAATTATTATAATAATTGCTATCTCCATATTCCACAGCTAATAGATTGGTATTAATAAACTCAGCAATAATAGTTTTCAGAAGCCTGTAACTCCTTTTGTCACCAGTTTTTGAGTATGAATCTAATTTTCCACATTAGAGTTCTTTCATATATGTCAGTGGCGACCAAAACTTCCGTCTGGTTCTCTATTGCCCATTGGAGAACTCAGGCTGGATGCAAAGCATGAGGCTTCAGTACCAACCGATTAGTCTTAGGGGAAAACTATGTGTATATAGGTGAGATCCATTGATTTAATAGATCAAAATGATTCACCCCTGAAAGAATGGTGAGAAGGCAGCAGAGGGAAGCTGTTCGCAAGATTATCCTGTTGGAAGGATTTTCAGTACATGGGATTATCTGTAATGAGATTAACCACCAGGAGATCAAATTCTGAATGGATGCTTCAGGGAGACAAAATGCCCACTAAAACAAAAGAGAAGTGGGAGGTAAAAGCTACAGGATTTAAGATAAAGTCTGGTCCTGAAAGTCCTGTTGTTCAGGCAGCAATAATAGGAAGAGGGCTGCTTGGCAAACATTCAAGAGACGTGCCAAGTGCACATCAGTAAGGGTCTAATGACAGGGTTTCTAATGAATGGAGCAATGTGGAAATGTGATACAAGGTGGCCACTGATTCTTCTGCATCAATGGGGGGCTGAGAATTCTTATGTGAGCAGAAAGACAACGCTGCAAACCATCACGATGTGTGTTATATTTGGTGTAGAGTTACAGAGATCAGTTTGGACAGGATTTTAAATAAGAGCCTAGAAAGAAGGACAAAGCTACAAGACATTGTACAAAGAACAGGTAACATATAATCTTAAAACCAACCAAGAGAGACATTTGGCAAACCATCAGTCCTTCTAGCAACTAGTCAGTAAAAAAATTCTGAACTTCTGGTGCTACATTTAGTCAAAACAGAAGGTGGTTTTGGGAAGGGAGATATCTGTATATCATTAAAATGTCTGGGAAATAATTGTCACTAAATCTAAACTTGGGTCAAAATCAAGATCTAAATTTCCCAGAAGTTTCAGTCCAATGCAGTATTTTTGCACTTCTAATTAACAGCCGATAGCCTAGTGGGTAAGGTTATATTTTTGAGGCACAGCCCAAAGCAGAGGTAGAGACTGTAGATCCGTCCAGAAAAGCATCTGTACCCTTACCTCTCAAACCTTAGGCATTACGCATATCTTTTCCTGCTCTTCAGTCCAAAACATACATGGGACGTGCTTTCTCTGCAGTGACTTTGGCATATCTACTAGAGACATCTGAAGACTAGTTTTATAAAAGCCATCAAAGACACTACTCAGAAAAAGTACTCTCTCTATACAAGAATCTTCTGTTCACAGGCATATTTCCAGTTCCACAAGTTGTAACATATGGGACTTCTATTTTGGGTAGAAATGATTATCAGGAACAACTGGAAAAGAAGCCAGGTTTGGTCTGGACCCCTCTCCCTGCCCTTTCTCCGTTATCCCTCTCTCAGTCTAGTAAGATATGTCAACGCACAGCTACAGTTTGTGGTGTGCTCCTCTGCTCAAATGTCCTCAGTTATTCTGTAGACCACACGAGGGAAGGGACAGATGACACTGGCTGCCTGCAGAAGTTCCAGACTTGCAGGCAGCCATGAAGATGCAGTACTTCATTGTGGGAGCAAGTTTCAGAAGGAGAGAGAAACGAGCATACAAGAAGCGTGGGTTTGTGCCAAGCGGGATGCCAGACTGTGGAAACCAGGGGTTGTATGCTAAGGTCTAAGTCACCAAGGGTATTTGAAAGGCTTTCTCAGGCCCTGCAGAAGTCAAAGACTCTTCACCTGGCAATTGCAGCACACACCCAAGAAGCACTAGAATGGTGTCTGAGACCTCTGAAACTTAAAGGGATTAAAGCACTTGCTTCCCGTGCCCCAAAAAAGTGTTTGATGAAGAGACTGCAAAGACAAAAACAACTACCCCTCCTTGAAAAGTTTGTTTCAAGGAATATTTTGCGGAACACTATTTAGTTTAACATGTCTTTCATCAAGATGTGTGTGTGCCTGTGAGCACACATCTATTTTCTTCAGACATACAATTCAGTATTGTAGGTTTAAATTTTAAATTATACCTGCTTAATACAGTCCATGCAAATATGCGCTGTAAATCAATTCATAAAACTTTTGTCATGTATAAGTGAAATAAAATTTAAATTTAAACAGTCTCTACAGAATCCATGTTTATGATATTCTTAGCAAGCTTGTTTACTCAAGGAAATATTATTCTTATTGTTATACTAGAGTGAACATAAATTCCACAGGCTTTAAGTAATTAAGATACTCAGGATTTGAAGATTGAAATGTTGTTTCCTAACACAACACTTCTGAAGCTGTATGCATGCTCTACTAAGCATCTGGCTACAATATTCCTGACAAACAGTCTATACCTCGTCTTTTTCGTTACTGAGCCTTCAAAAATGCTTGACATGTTTTTTCAAAAGGTGACTGGATCAGGTAAGGATAGTTTTGTTTGCCAAATCAAAAAGTGAAGTCAGATATTTGAGAGCAATTGTATATCATTAAATGGAAACAGCTTACATTTTTCCTGACTTATCTTTTAACATACTCTGAAAAATAAATAATTAGTATTCGGGCACCAGGCGTGAATCCGTCATTCCTATTTCTTCGTCCTCAGAGAACTAAAAATCTCAGTCTCGTCTGACATTCAATATCTAACTTTTAATAGCTGGGGAATAATCAAGAATCTTGCAACTTCATAAAGATAATCTTAGGGTGATAAAGCTCAACACTTCCATATATTTAAAGTTAGGAAAATTAAATGTTTCCAGCAATTTGAAAACTCGTTGCTATACAATGTAATTGAAAACTTCTGTTATTTTTTCTATATCATCAAATGATGACTAATCTATCATATACTTTGTTGCATTATGCAGTATATGAGCTAAGTAATTAGCTAGAAGCAAATCCTTTTCTTTATTAATCATGAACTGTTTTCCTCCCCAAATTAACAGTAGTATGGTAGGCACTAAATAGAGAAAAACTGCCAAAAACCCTCTAATTAAATTAAACTTATTACATTATCAAATATTTCTAATGCATTTTGATTTTTGTCTTAAAAAGGGTGATTGTTCTTGTGTATTGTTGGAAACATGACATATTTCAATTGCTTTGAAGTATTAGTAGCAATAGAGAAACATTCACAGTTCAACCAACTTAATTATTGTTTCCTCATATGAAAGAAGAACTGACATTTTGTTGATAATGCATACACCTTTCTCCTTCTTAAACATAGTTTTATAGCACTCACTAAATCATACTCATATGTTGATGGAGTACGAGTGACTCTGGCAGGATATGTCTTATGATTTTCTTAGTAGTAACATTGTTTCAATAATTGTCTTCTTAATGATATTATATACTTCTATGATTTATGTTTGTATTTTTTTGCATCTGACAGTCATGAAGAATTAAGCAACTATTTCTCAATCATTGTAAACTTTGTAATGATTATTACTATGAAAAATACTGTCTTCATCTTTCTGGAAAATACAACATTTCTCCTCAAAAATAATCAAGCAAAAATAGTTTATACTTTTTAACTATTTCATACAGAAAAATTATCAGAAACATTTGACGTTTCTGTATTTGACGTATCTGTAGCCCTCAAGTTTTCTTTGTTCAAAGAAGTCTCTTTTTTTTTTTTTCTTTTGAAGGAAGACTGAGACAATGTTACTTTTACATTTACTGTCAATGTTATGATCCATTCACATCTTGTTTACCAAATCAAAACACCTAAGCAATACCCAGCCTCAGCTTCTTATCTTTATCCCACAATTTGTGGTGTATTGAACTAATCATTCAAAGCACTGTGTCCCATAAAACTGATAAATAAGATAGCCCATGATAAATAAATTGAATGCAATCATCTTTGGATAGTCAACACACTGAGTATGCAACAACTGTTCTACAAATACATTTAAAATGTATCTTTCTGCATTTCAGTGGTCGTAGTATTCATATCTTCACAATTATTTTTAAACTTTAGAACCTTTTTTTAAAAAAGTCAGTGCGAGGATAAAGTATGTTAAGCCTATGAGTGTGAAGTACTCCTATTTGAGAAGCCTTGATCTTAGACCAGGTGCGGTGAGAATACAAAGCAGCCTTCAGAGCAGCAGCTCAGTCTGAGTCACTCTGATATCCCTCTGATGGAGTGAATACTAATAATATTTCTCCCCATTTGTTGTGCTGAGATTTTTTTTCCCCACTCAGACAAACGAGGGAAAGCTTTATGCTTCTCTCCTCATATTGCCCGAATGAATGAGTCCGTATCCAACTTGAAGGAAGGTTTCCACCACAGCTCTCTGAAAACTTCAGCTGGGCTTTACTGTAGGATCAGAAAAAGCCAGTTTGTTTTCCCATTTCCACTTCCCAGCTCAGAAACTGCTCCCTACTCTCCCCTCAGCAGCAGCACAGTAGAGTGAAGCTCCACAAAGGCTGGAGATTTCCTTCAATATACAGGCTGGCAAAATCAAATGAGAATTCAGAAAATTCCAGTAAGGCCCTTGACCCTTAAAGCTGCAGTCAGAGGAGCTGGCTTTTCCTCTGCTCACAGCAGTCACTCAGTCTGTGAGTGTGCACTCACATTCACATTTCGCACTGCTGTTAGTCACAAAGGCTTCTTCCTTGCACAGCTCTGCCCCACTGTGATACAAGAGAGGGGGAAAAAGATCTAACAAGTACAATCTCATGAATCAGCTCCATGATTTGTATTTCAGGTGGTTCAGTGTGCTGTTAGATCAGCACAAAGAAGCTTTTATTTTTCTAATATTTTGTGTGTATGTATGTGTGTGGTTAGCATAAGGATTCTGTATGCTGCTTAAGCTTTCTTTATGCTTATTGTTGAAAACATCTTTAATCAACTCCTGCATCATTCTGCAAAGGTTTGATTGATCTTTTCAGCCTTCCTCTTATTCACATAATAGGCAAAATAGAAGAAAAGACAAAATAGACAAAACAAAAGTAAGGCATTGCTTGCTTGACACAGACAAGAAATTAAAGGAATAGGGGGCAGAAAGTAACTAACTGTATATACTTTCTATTCTTCTAATAGAAGCCGTGCCATTGTGCAGATAAGAACAAGTGATTCAAGCCGCAGTTCATGTCCAGCCCTGTGAGTGTCTGTGGGTGAGCTTGGAGCACGTCTGCTGGTAAAGACTGAACAGGGAATTTAAGTGCTACTCACAGAGCTGCTGATTCCTGCCCCATCGTAGGAAGATGTCTACCTGTGCAGGTGAAAGCAAAGGCAAAAGACAAAAGAAGAAGAGCAAAAACATGACAAACTTTCAAGTCAAACTGGAAAGCATCTCCAGCATTAGACAGCTGCCAAGACAGAAGTCTTTTTCAGAACACAGTTTTGCACCAAGGTGTCCAAGCTTTTTTTTATTTTTTTGTTTTTTACTTGTCTAAGTCCAGGAATTTCAGCTACTTCAAGGTAGGTGTTTTGTAAAAAGAGTCCTAGTTTCCGCAGCCCTGCTATTATCAGAGAATTGCATCTTTATGGTTAAGGGATCAGTGACTGAATAAATAGCCACTAATAATGGCTTATTCTACTGCTAACTAATTACATTGATTCTCGCTCCTTTCCAAAAGGCAATGTTAGCCTGCTGCCATCCTTGGGAAGTCATTCACAGTTAAGCTTCTGGTCATTCTGTGTGTCATGTCAGCTCTTCAGAACAGCGTTAAGAAAGATAGGCTGAATAACAGAAAAGCTACCTGGCTCTAACATTTCATAGCACTGTTCATTAACTTAGTACTAATAACCACCTGCAATCTACTGCATTACTTCTTTTTCAAAAGGACATGTGACTAAAATCCATCCCTAAGCCAAACTGGATAGAACGTTGTTTTCAGCACCAAGATGCTCGGCTGTCTAAATTTTGTACAATTCCTGCTTATGAAAATATGCACTATCACAGCATTTGACAAAAAGCAACAGAGGTATTTGCAGGGATATATAATTAATTTAATAACTAATAGCCACCACAAAGAATCATACTATCAAGTTACATAACATATTAGCTCATAAAGAATTGTTTTGATGAACAGAGAATGAATCACAATGAAAAGTAAAGCAGAAGTAAAAGTAGCTATACATCTTCTGTTATTTGTGCTTCATTTTAAGTATCTATTTTTCATTTTGGAGTTTTTCATTCCCTTAGGTACAGCATGAACTTAAAAGCAACCTAGATTCTTCACAGGATTTTTAGAGTATATGATGGATCAATAATTTGTTGGTTTGTTTATGAAATATGCCAACTTACTGGGACAGAGTCATTTTTAAGAGGAAAGAAAGATCAATATATATGTGCATAGATTTATGGGTGTTTTTGTTACAATCAAAATAAGTCTTTCTCTTTAAAGAACTCTAAAAGGCAAGCTTGGCTTTCCCTTTTCATTGATGCATTGGCTTGAGCAGGCCACTTTAATTCTAAATCTGAGAAATACTACCTGTGAATCTTTCACTGTTAAAATCTTATGGAGTTTAATTTAAGTAAAGCAAGTTCTAAAAAAACAGGCATCAAACCTACTAAGACTTTTAAAACATTATTATGACTACAATTTTCCTACTTTTTTAAATATAAGAAACTTTTTCCTAGAACTCTGAATCTTATCCACTGTTGCACTTTTTCTTCCATCAGGTTATACAGACAGAAGTTTCTCAGGAGAAAAAAAAAGTGCTAGATGGGAAAAACAGAGGGCTTAGAACCCCCTGTTCCTATTTGCATCCCCCACACAAGGGCCACAGCTTTTTCCTGGCTCTTGCAGCAGCAGTGCAAGTGTGACAGGGAGAAAGATTGAGCCCGATGGGAAGATTGAAATCTCTGACCCCATGGCTGCAGGACACAGCACACAGTGCACACAGTACTGGCTCTATGGGAGTAGGGAACTTCCTCGTCCACACCAGTTTTCTGTTTCAATATTCTCAGTGCCACAGTGCACTCTAAAATTTAAATATTAAATTTACATGTCCCCTCCCCTTTTTGTTGCCAAATCTGAAGACAAATAAATCCTTCAGGACTTCAATGATGCTAATACTGTTCTCTAATTATTGGCTACCAGTCATGAATATAGCTACCCATCTCCTGATGGCACACAGCACTCTTACAGCCATTTTTCACACATCAGTGAGAATTTCAAAGTAGGTGCATTTCTGCCTATCTCACCCCTAGGGTTCGCTTTGATTGTTTTCTTATTCTCAGACTCCATACAAACCATAATGGTTACACAGTGATAGTGCTGTATATAAAATATCTAATTTTTACCTGGCAGATGCAGCTTTTCGCTGGCATAGAGGTAAGAATAATCAGTCTTTCCTCTTCCTGGGCAGGGCAGGTCACAAGAGAATTCCATAAAATAATCCCAGGGAGAGGGATAGCATCTCCTTATTAAAAATGCTGAGCAAACCTTTTATATATGCAGCCTAAGGACTATAACCTGTATCTGCTAGGTAGTCTACTGTAAGGTAACCCTATAAGTGATGTGAGTTTTGACATCTGTCTGCTGTGAAAATATTTAGAATCCTTCAAGCCCCTACTGGTCACTTAGCAGCTGTTATCTCACATTGAGGAATAAGAGTGACACATGCCCAAACTGAGTGAGGTACGGTTAGCCTTCCTATATGTTGCTTCTAGAGGGGGTGGATTTGAAATCTAAAAATACAGCACTTGATGCAAATCTCACTGTAGCCAGTTGTTCACTAATCCTGGTCGTTAGATAGTCTCTCACTGAACACAACAGATCTGAGATGCAGACCTTTCATGTGACTATGCATTCTCTTTTGTCACTGCTGGTATAAATGCATTCTCGAACTACTGAAAGAAAAATCAGAACAAACTGGCCACTGCCTCACTTGGCATATCTATTCCACTCGTGACAGGAAAGGTCTGCCTTTCAAATCAGAGTAAATGCAGTAATTAAAGACACAATTATTTTTTCCCATCCACAAAGGATGAAGATTAATACATACACACTGTGTAGTAATAGAAATAAAATATACATTGGTAGAAAATTAACTGTTTTATTTACTGGATAGATGACTGTACTAACTGATGACATTTTTTTGTTTGCTTGGAAACGTCATTAAAGAATGGAATTTAGTACTGATAGTTAAAGAAAAAATATACAATTGATTATTTTCAGACCTTCATGGAGGTTAATTTTTTGCATAATTTTTGCATAATTACAGTGCAATTCCACAAACTTGGCTTAGAAAACAAGACATTATAAAATTTATTTTTACTGTTTGAGCACCTAAGTTAGTTTATTGATCTTTCACTTTGTGTGATTTCAGCTATCTTCCTTAAAATACAGGTTGTGTGTGGAAAGAGGATTACATGATGCAAGTCACCTACTAAACACAGTTAATTCAACTGTTTTCCAAATTCTGTTTTGTTCCTCAATGAATACATTCACATCCACATTTTTTCTCCTTCTCACTTTCCCTCTCCCTGCTAAAGCATCCAGAGATATCAAAGGCATCATTAAAGAAACAAAAAAAAAGAATCAAGGAAAACAAGCAAGATCACTATTAAAAAAATTCAAATGAGCTACTAAAACAAGAAGAAATAGCAAATAAAATAATAAAAGTATTTTTCAAAAGATGCTATTAATAATATTTTGATTGTGATGTGTCTGAGATTTAGAGCTGAGGAGCGAAACTGCCCCACCTCTTCAGTAATTTGCCAAAGGTTCCCAAATTTAGTCATTTAAACAAGGTAATTTATTAGCTTCAACATCTTCTTATTGTCAGAATTTTTTAAAATGTGCATATTATCTAGGAACATTATTTTTCATTGTTTTAATCTACTCTTTTATTACATTATCAACAAAACAGTTGGAAAATCATGAAACAAACAAAGATTTGCAGTATTGCCAGTAACTTTATAAAACTAACCAGGGGAAATTTACCTTTCTTGTCTTGTTCTGACTCTTTGGCTGTCATGGGTAAAATTCTTAGTTGTTGTCCTACTGATTAAAAAAACAAAAAACAAACAAAAAAAAAAGGCATCAAACCACAACATTCAGTTCTGTCAGGGCTGTCAAAAAGGTGGAGAAAATTACCCAAGAGTTCTGGCTGTTCTTTGAATAAAATGAAGAAAAAGAACACATTTCTTCCTTTCATTTATATTTTTATTTCTTTCAATGTACTTGTCCAAATCCAAACATAATTCTTTCTTAGGCTTTTTCTGCCATTGTTGATTTTATCCCCTAATATTTAAATGAATTCAGTGCAACTTAAGGAGATTACGTCACAGATAAATACCCTGGATGTGAGTGACTACACAAGTGCTGACCGACTTCAATGGATAATTTCCATGTGTTTATTGTACTCTTCAAATCATAGCACACTAAATGTTAAATATTAATAATTATTATTGTTATTATAAATTATGTCTCTGTTAACTATCATAACTATAGCAAGGTAAGCAAAGTGTGAAAATATGTAACAGACTTTTTATAAGGCACCTGAAATAATATTCTATTAATATGTAATAATTAATAGTCCTCTCTATTGTCCTTTACAGTTTAATTCACAAACTCACTCAGAGGTAATAAAAAATGTCTATATCACCCCAGAAAATATATATCCAAGATTCTGTGCTAACAGAAAGTTTATATCCAAGATGCAGTGATCAATGTTATATTTATTTATCCATAAGTCTTTAGATTAATCCTTTGTTGCATTTGAGCTGATTAAGAAGATACACAGTCAAAGATAAATATGTTAGACCTCAACAATGTCCAGTTAATTGATGACTCTACTTAAAATTACTAAACTGTTTACATTAGCCTGTATTAGAGATATTATTTTCACATTTATTTTATGCATGATTGTCCAATAATCAAATGCATCAATTCTATCAGTCATTGAACTATTCATCTTTTTTCTCAGTCCCTGTTATTTATAGCCAGAAATACTTATTTCAAAAAGCTCATTTGTTCTCTAGTATAGCAATACTCTGGTTTTCCAAGTTTCTGCAACGTGAACTAAATTCCTAGTAATAATAATATGAATACACAAATCTAATCTAAAGTCATAATGCAGGTGCTGGTTTAGGAATTTTGCTATAATACAAAATGCCGAAAGTAATGAGGAGGTGCTAACTGTCTTTGACTTTCAATAGAAAAACTAGAAACTACTTCTTGAAGATGCTCATTTACAGATGTCATTATGTTTTGTTGAACTGAATAGGAAACTCTCGGGTTTGTTATTTTTTAATTTGATGGAAAATATGTTCCATGACTGAGTAGCTTTTGACTGTGCCTAATATTAGAATTCCTAAAACAATGACTAGTTTTGTTAAAACCCTTGGAGATCAGATTACACCTCACCTTCAAAGTCCCAAAGGAATGAAATTCATTACTATTGTGATCCCATTCTTTGTGCATGTTGACAATGTCTTGAGAAAAAAAAAAAAGCCACAGTGATTGAAAAGACCACACAAAACAATTTCAAAATGCTTTAGGCACAAACTATGTGAGTGACAACTACAAATTTAAGTGCTGTAATTCTTTGATTAATATAAGGAAAGTGATTTAGATTATTTTGATAACAGCCTTTAGGGAGAAAATGACACTTAAAGGAATATAAAGATTTGAGGTTTGAATTACTCGCCTAAGATGTGTTTTTATAAATAACCTGTCACCTATATTTTGGAGGGAGAAGAAAAAAATCTGAGTTATTGGCTTTTTACAAAGTAAACTACCTACTGTATACTCCAGAAATGACACTTACATTTTTTCTTACCATATCCAAAACCTCAAGAACTTGAAACATATAACAACCTATTACAGAGCCAGAGTATGGACATGATAAGAAAGCAAATTCAGAATTTACTTCTAATTCACTAAAAAGAGGAAAACTATACTCTCTTCAAAAAATGCTTCCGTACGAAGACTTCTCTCTAATAATAGCAGTTTTGAAGACTGACTGCACAGATCAATAATGTATAATCATTTAGCACCTAGTACACTAACATGAATTAAAATTACCTGTTTTAAGAAGTGTATTTGAAGTCCAATTCCACTCAAAGGTTCTACTTGTTTGCCGTTTTAGTCATTTACGTGGACAAATAAATAATTAGACACCTAACTTTGCAACTTCCCATTTTACCACTATTAATTTTTCACAAAGAAAAATCTGGTACTTCTCAGTGCTTTTAAATGGCACCCTTTGCATGACTCAATACCTCCTCAGGAAGGAAAAGCCTGGGAACTCTGTAGATCTGCAAAAAAATACAAAATACCCTTACCCTCTATTCATAAAGTTATGAAGCAAATTTGTATCCCACATGCTGCCCTTCTTCATTGAGGCTTGACCTCTAGAATGATTCTGCCACTCACTCTGCCGTATCTATGGCCTGATTTTGTGTAAAAAAGCTAAAAGGGAAAGATCCTGAAAAAGAGTGTCTTCCTCTTGTGCCACGTGCTTCCCTCTCTGATAAAAAAAAAATCCTTGCTTAGACTAAGTCTCAGCCCATAGAGCAATCAGCGATGACACCAAGTAATTAATTCCTTAGATGCAGGATAGCATTTGCTGAAGTTGTCATTCTCTCATTTTTGTAGCTACTTTCACATCTGTTTGATCCTTCAGCTTATTATTCAAGTAAATAATTTGATCTTACCCAAACAAGATATTTTCTAGTGCATCTTCAGAAAACCCTTTACTGAGAACTGTCAAATACATAATACTTTATATTACACAAATAAGTACCAATAAGCTAAGGAATTTGCAGAGTTCAGAGAAAAGTCATATCTGTTTTGTACCTCATAATTATTTTGCTTATAGAAACTGCTAAGTCAGATAAAAATTTATAGCATGACTCATTGCTGAGGACTGTAAGAGACAAAGCTCTCCTGGGCAAGTGAAACTGCAGATGCCACAGGCCTCTTTGAATGTGAAAAATCAGAGTCAAACAGAGAGAGGAAGAAGAGTAAATTCAAGGCATTAAAAAACATTTTTTTCTCTCTTCATCCTCCTCAGAAGACACACATAGCAAAAGCATTCGTATAGAGCATATATAAAAAACACAACACAGAAACTCAGTTAAGTTCCTACTAAAGACACCAACCTATTGGTAAGTGAGTTCATCAGTAATATTCTTGATGAAATTTCAGGTGAAAGTGTCAAACTTCTATTCACAAGGATTTTGCATATTTGAGATTGTCCACTGTGAAAATAATTCTTAGGATAGGAGCATAGGTTTTTTGGATAACTCAGGTTATAGAGGTCTCAAGTCCAACTTCTGCACATTCTGTTGAACTTTAGAGTAGAATAGAATAGAATAGAATAGAATAGAATAGAATAGAATAGAATAGAATAGAATAGAATAGAATAGGTAGTTCAGTTGGAAGGGGCCTAAAACAATCACCTAGTCAACTGCAAGTTGGGAATGTCCTTTAAAAAAGCATCTAATGAGGTACACATTTAATATTTACTCTGTTGAGGAAAATTCTAAGTTCTGCTGGTTTTAAAGGCATCTAAGGAACTTGGGCAGCCAGTCCCACAGCAGTGCCAATGGAGCTGGATAACCATGTTCCTTACGTGCCTTTGCAAATCCCAGCTCACACCTATACAGGCTTTTGAAAACTTTGTAGATTAATGATAATGTAAAGTTTTCACCCACACATGCTTTGAAATTTAATAATAAAATTTTAAAAATTAACACACAAATTGACAGGGAGCTGATGCAGAGGACAGAGGACAGTAGTGGTAACAGCATAATCACTAGGAACAAGAACACATGGTTGCTGCAGCATTTAAACATGTGGGAGCTAGAAGCAATTTATCTGACAGTGTAACTGGTAGAGAAACACAGTAATGTTACCTCAAGTTGCTCAAGCATACACCAAACTCTAGCATCACTCTTGTATTTCATACAGCTCCATCTAGGAGTGACCATTCAATAAAAGATGCACTTATTGTGCATCTATTCTATAAAAAATTAACATCACTGAGTAGGAAACAGGCATTTACATTATTGTCAACACATTACCAGAACCCAGAATAAAAGACCACTGAAGCTGGCCAGTTTCAGTGACTTCAATGAAATCTATCATACTGCTTAAATATTACATATTCAGGGAGAAAAACAAGTACTCTTCTCAAGAAAACTACTGTTTCAAGCAGACTGAACATGGCACACTAAAAAGAAGACAGGATGCACACGGGGATATGTAAGTAATATGTATTATATACCTCTACACATTATATACACACATATATTATTGTATTTGTCTGATCAATGCTTCATACTTTTTGTTCCCTTTTGTTTGCATAAAGATACTAAAACTGTAATACTTTGTCCAGTCTGCATTTCCTTATGGTCAATAATAAGACTGAAAAAAAAACAGCTAACAACTTGCATGCATAAAATATATTCTCAAGCTTTTTATAATTACACTAGAAAGCCAGGTTTGAAAGGCTCAAACAGGTTAATATTGAGAAGAGTTTCAACTAAATGATCAAATTTTGCTACACTGTAGATGAACCTGAAGCTATTTCAGTTAAACACACAAAAGTTTTTCTGATCTATTTCAGAAGAGGAATGAATTACAACAGGCTTTCTTACAAATATATATCCATTGCCAGATGATCTGTTGGTTTTGTGCCAAAAGACTACTTGTTGGTACCTAGAAGTTTAGAACTCCAAAAACCAAAAAATCTTTTCCTGAAACTCTGAAAGAGGCATAGAGAAGTGGCTAGTAAAGGTCCCATGAAATAAACGATGTAAACTTAAGGTCTGTTGAGAACTCCTTTAATCCACCAAAGTCCTTAAATAAAACATGGTCTATAATGAAGAATTGTACACCAGATGTTTTAAACTCAATAGGCAAGAAAAGGTAAATCCAGAAAAGAAAACTAGATCAAAAAAGGCTTTGACATTAGTGACAAGATTTTTGGAGCAGTTATAGTTGCTTTAAATGCGGATTTGGAGGATCTATGGTATCACTTGGAGGCAACTCAGGCCTCATCTTTTTCCATCCCTTATTAAATACTTAAAAGATGATGAAATTGAAATTTTTGTCCAGAGATTTTACTGACCTACTGACAGAGTAATTTGGGTCGTCACAGAGTAATATAAGTATGAAGGGGCCGTGGGAGGCCATCCAGTCGAACATATGGCTCAAGGCATGCTTAACATCAAAGCTAGATCAGATTGCCTAGGGCCTTGTCCGATCGCATTTTGAAGCTCTCTGAGGATGGTATTTCACAACCTGTCCAGGCAAACTGTTCCAGTGCACTGATGCAGTAACAGTACCAGAAAAACAATGTAAGCAATGGGAGGTGCCTGACAGCCACTGGGACATGAAAGATTTCCTCTCCTTCCAGCAGTAAGGGGTGCAGGGGTCCTTGTCATGCAGGACTGCTTGGACAGAGGGTTCCCAAGAGGTGGACTACATCCAGAAGCAGTGGCACTTCCACAAAGACTGAAGGGCCTTGCAACCACATGCAATTCCTGGCTGCACCAGAACCTAAGAAGACTTTGTAGAGGTGGCCTAGCATGCCCTAGTCTGGAGAGTTAAAATAGTGTCAGTGACACAAAAGAACTGAAGAGAAAATTAGAAACTGGATTATGTTGAAATTGCAGGAAATGGGAGGGGCTGAAAAGCTGTGAATAGACCCATGTTCCCTTCGATTGCTCTGGATGTTACCACGTGATGTTGTAAAAATGGTTGAAATCAAGTTGCTTGCATTCTGGCAACACAAAAAAAAAGTAAGTTGCTCTCAATAAATGTATGTTTGAATGAGGTTCTGAACACAAATTTAATGTCAATCATCAGACTATGATTTTCTGTTTTGGAGGAGAGAGATGACGCTGTAGTAGCTGATTGTCTCCAAATAATAGCGCTGTCCTTACTTTGTAAGCAGCTCTATGACTCCAACACATTTACTGCCCTTCAATCACTCTCTAACCAATTTCCTTTTGCTTCTTTTTTTTGAATGATTCATCTCCTACTAAAAAAAATTGTGGAACTGACAAGACGGGTCCTGCTATGACCAGTTTAGTCGAGTTATGCTCTACATTATTTGCAACTTGTCTATTTAAATTGTCAACTCTGTGTTTGTACAGGGCTTAGCAAAATGGAGATCGATACTTGGCTGACCCTTAACCACTGCAATAATAAATATGATTAATAACAATGTCAAGATTATTTTTTTTTTTGGTCCAAGAACATGAATAGAAACAAGTTCATTGAGGAAAGATGAAAAGGTTCCCACTTCTCTATTCTCTGCATTTCACCTGCTGTTTCAATCCAGATTTACAAAGCCAAATAAACAGTCATTCTGCCCCAAACTTTGCTCACTTTTTTCACTGCATGAAAGATAAGCCACTGCTACTATACAGAGAGCAATAGTACATTCAGCCTTCAATATCTGATATCCTTTACTTCCCAAAGTTACCTTTAGACCATTAAAGAATTTTATCAGCTAGACCTTTTGCGCTCTGATACCCATCAGGAGGGGAAGGGAGCCTCCAGTGTCTGCACAGTGATAAGAAAGTCTTGCTTAGGAAAAATAAATTACCATCTTCTGTCTTATTTAACACTTATTCCCTTTTTTGAACTATAGTCTTTCTCAGAGTGTGATCAAATAAGATTATTGCTTTTCATGCAAAACGGGATCATTATGCTGTCCTACCATCTTCCCATCCTGTATTTAGCTGGTTATAATCTATTGTGCTTGTCATAAAATTACTGTATAAGCATTTATAGGCAAGAGTATTTATATTAGATGTTATACAGAGCCTAGCACTTTTTAATCAGGGCACTTTTATTATAAGTTCTACCAACAATTTAAACATGGTGAAAAGAAAACATATTTTTATATTGAAACAATTGTAATTTTTCTATCTGAAAAGGTGCAGAGGGCTCAGGGACTGATAAAGATTCCTTTCATGTAAAAAAGAGTCAAAATCTGATAATCCTCTCCACTTCTATAAGCAGAGGGGACCCAAATGTGCAGTTTTTGACTAAGGGTGGACCTATGGATATCTCCTGTCAGCAATTAGGCACAGCCACTGCAACAGCAGGCAGTTACCATCACCAGACACAATTTCTTGTGCAAATCATCGTGTTAAAATCAGAAGTGTAAGCAATGGCCGCTCTATCCAAGACTGAATATATGTGGTAAAAGCAGTTACTTAGGAATAACTCTGTTCGTTCCTTATATTAAATTTACCAGAAATGTTTTTGCATAGGGAAGGGAAAAAAGTATCACTGACATCTGCTTTTTGCCCTCCATAGCTAAATCCATTTTCACCTCTCTTCTCTATACCCTGATATGCTTATGATGTATTCCTAAAAAGTCCAACAGCTCACAAATTGACGGATAGCAATTTTTCCCATGAAAATTACTGTGACAGAGGAGTGATGCAGGCAGGGACTTAAGAAATACATACATTCTCAATACATAGGGAGAGTGTACATGGGGTGGGGGATGGAGAGGCAAGAGTCAGATCGTCCTTAGCATCAACTGGAGGAGAGGCTGATTTTTTTAATGGCTGGTTTTACAGCAGCTGAGATCTTTTGAAATCATCCTTCACCGATCAATTTATACTGAGTTCTGCTAACTCTTGTCACTATGCTGTTTTTCTGTGCTTCCCTCTGGATGGTCTTGCTGACTTGCTTCAGCAGAGGAAGACGATGAGGATGAAAACATAGCCATTCAGACAGAGAGAAAAAGCGCTCACACTAAAAGATCTACGCTGGATATTCAGGCCCACAGATGAGGCAGCTGAGTCTGACAGATAGCACGTCACCTTCAGAAAGGTCTCGGGCACTGAGAAGCCAGCACCACCTCCAGCAGGTGATCCCAGCGATCTTATTGTATGTCTAGAATAGGGAAATCAGGGTCTGAACAGCAAGTTGGCTGGGAGAACTAACAATTACAAGGTTGCTAAAGCTAAGCAAACAGCAATTGAGTGTTTGAGAGAGAAAAGAACTTACAGTGAAAGTTTATTTTTTTTATTTTGTTTCTGCAAAATTATCACCTGTAGCAATATCAACTTAACCCAAAAGAAACAGTCTTAAACTTTCAGTTATCACACAGTTTAGCACAAGAATACTTACACTAAGTAAAGGTAATATTTTCTATTTTTTGATCATTCTGTATTGAAAATTTTAAAAATTCTTTAAATACAGCAATCTTTCAGGATGCTTATGTCAACGAGAAACTGAAAGAGAAAATAAGTCCATTTTTAAGTGTTGTCTAAGACTGCATAAAATCCAAATATATCACCTGTCTACAGTCAGAGAGGCAATTTAAAAAAAAAAAACACAAAACAAAACAAAACAAAACAAAAACCTTGATAATCTAGATTACTTAGTCTAATGCTTCTGTGCAACATACTAAAGCAGATTCTTAAAACATGAAGTAGTCAGGCCAGTTTCATTTGGCTTGTTCATGTAATCAATATTGTCACACTAAATATTATTGTATGAAATGAACTGTACTTACAATGAGGTCCCACAGTGCTATTGTGACCACGAGAAGGAACAAGACCTGCTCTGCATGGTCTGACTGTGACGAAACGGGAAAAGGACTTCACTGAGAGGTTCAAATTAGCAATTTATTTGGACTTCACTCACAGGTCCAATACTATTGCAGGTTCTATGTGTATGTGTTGCAATTTAAAAGCAACTCGCGGAATACACTATTGCAGCCTACGACTGATTCCGACCAGTAACAACACAAACCACAAGCGCGCTAGATATGAACACCTTAAAAGAGTGCACCAATCGCAATCCTAATAGCATGCCATGTACCATCCCTATGTTTCTTAGTCACTTACCCTCTCTCTCAGGTAAGGTCTCTCAATCACTGGGAAGTCACCCTGTACAGCGTCCTGGACAAGGGGGGGATGAATCTCCTCCAGGCCAGCTCGATCCTTGGAGGATTCCCACCCCTCTTTCTCCCCAAACCTTGCGGTTTCTATGTATTGCAGGTTCTATGTGTATGTGTTGCAATTTAAAAGCAACTCGCGGAATACACTATTGCAGCCTACGACTGATTCCGACCAGTAACAACACAAACCACAAGCGCGCTAGATATGAACACCTTAAAAGAGTGCACCAATCGCAATCCTAATAGCATGCCATGTACCATCCCTATGTTTCTTAGTCACTTACCCTCTCTCTCAGGTAAGGTCTCTCAATCACTGGGAAGTCACCCTGTACAGCGTCCTGGACAAGGGGGGGATGAATCTCCTCCAGGCCAGCTCGATCCTTGGAGGATTCCCACCCCTCTTTCTCCCCAAACCTTGCGGTTTCTATGTCCTGATTCTGTGGGGGTGCAGGATCATGCCTGAGATGGTGTGATAGCTAAGTCTCCGTTGCTAGTTTTGTGATGTAAATCCCGGGAATAGCGGTGGGCTGGGACTCAGGGCAGTTTGTTTAAGGGAGACAAGGCTCCAGTTGGTTTTGGTTTCGGTTTCGGGCAATCCTAATAGCATGCCATGTACCATCCCTATGTTTCTTAGTCACTTACCCTCTCTCTCAGGTAAGGTCTCTCAATCACTGGGAAGTCACCCTGTACAGCGTCCTGGACAAGGGGGGGATGAATCTCCTCCAGGCCAGCTCGATCCTTGGAGGATTCCCACCCCTCTTTCTCCCCAAACCTTGCGGTTTCTATGTCCTGATTCTGTGGGGGTGCAGGATCATGCCTGAGATGGTGTGATAGCTAAGTCTCCGTTGCTAGTTTTGTGATGTAAATCCCGGGAATAGCGGTGGGCTGGGACTCAGGGCAGTTTGTTTAAGGGAGACAAGGCTCCAGTTGGTTTTGGTTTCGGTTTCGGTTTCGACTTCAGAGAACCCCGGGCTGAGCCGTTGATCAGCTCCCCCCGAGTTACCTCTGCATATTCAAGGCAAGGCGGAGTTGAAGCTGATGGTAACCCCCTGCACCTCACCTACTGTGCTCTGAAACCGATTTGGCTGGGTGCTCCCATACACTGTCCAGGACTGGTAGCATGCTTGCTGCAGGAGAACTTCTCACACAGCTTTGCACAGTGAAGCACCTCTACTGGTTGCTGTAAAGGATGGGATGCAGAATCCTCCCACTGCCTCCACGTAATTTTTTCAGCTTTACTGGTAAACTGGCTAATACAGGGTTAGTGAGAGGAAGACAGCTGTGTTCCAACTGAATGCAAAGACTGTTATTCTACCTTGTCTTTACAATTGTGGCTTGGTGGCAGACACTTGCCTTAGCCTCCAACCTTGCCTTTCTTAAGGTTCTGGGAATGCTCTGAACCTTAAGAAAGGGAATGGGAATGGCCTCCAGAGAGTTTGCAAGCTAGAAAGTGGGACCCAAGTCCAGTGCATACAGCAATCAATGCCTTATGCTATCAATATTCTTTTTTTTGAGCGTATGGCAGAAGATTCCTGACAACACAGTTCCAGTAGACTCGATCGGTCCAGAGGTGGTAAAACACAACCACTGTTATCCCTAACATGAATTCCCCAGGTATCCACAGGACTGTGAGTCAAACTGTCCTGCGCTTTGGTAAGGGCCAACTCTGTCCAGCTCTGTCAAGCAGAAAAGGCAAAGTGTAAAATGACATTGGATAGGCAGAGCAGGTATCATTGCCTGGGAGGGCTTCTCTTTCTCATGTTGTCAACATAAGCTCTAAATTCAGCGATAAATAAAGTGTGAAGGAGAGAGCTGAATATCAAGCCTGGGGAAAGGCAAGTGATAATGATTCCATATTAGCTGTTAAAAAACCTCATTCAAAACACAAGATCCAGGATTTTGCTGCAGTGCAGAGTGTTTCAGGCTTCATAAAGACACATATTCAAGGTTTTAATTAGCACTGTGACAGTTTTGAAACCGCTGTCAATCAATCTTTGGGAAAAAAAAAACACTTGTCAAGTTTGCATGCCCAGGGAGAGTTAAATTGAAATTAAAGTGAATTTTAAAAGATGGAAAATAATTAGGGCACCAGGAAAAAGAATCCAGAGAAAAAGAAAGCTGTGAGAGGAAAAGTATGTTACTAATTATGCTTTTTACTTTTCCTAATTAATCCTCATTCCAGTCCCAGCCCACCTTTAATAAAATTAATGAATGATTATACAGGGAGTGTTATACTGTTCAATATTTGGTTATGTAGATTTGCCACACCATGTGCACACATAAAAGCATGCCCAAATGACCAAGTATGTGCCCATCGGAAACGCAGCAGAACGATCTCCACCATACAAATGAGATTCCCAAACTCAAATGCACAGTTTATTAGCATATTCACGCAGCTCAGTTTCAAGTGCAAAAGCAAAGTTGTGTATTCCCTAAGGCCTGCTCAAGAAGATTACAGAGGATGTTCACATAGAACAAAAGGGTATCAGCATCAAACACTTCCATTCTCCAGTCAGTGCCGCTCCCAAGCAAAAGCTGAAATATGGGAGGAATGCAAACATTAGCTTGTGAAAGTGAATTATGGGAAAAACATAAAACTACTGTGAGACAGGCACCCAAAACAGTAAGCTAACAGAGACTGCACAAAGCAAAAGCAACCATGGAGGGAAACCTGGATGAAAACCTGGCATTTTGTTCAGAACAGACAGCTGGGTGAAGGAAATACGTCAGAAACCCTCACTGGAGAAGACTATCAAAACTTTATTTTGCTAAAGGAGAAATTATAATCATTGTCATAGTTCCTGAAGATACCACATTCATATAAATACATATATGGGAATGAGGCCACATGTGTGGTTTATAGATAGAAACATATACAAAACACAAAAAATGTCCTATACAAGTATATACAATATCCCCTTTATCTACAAGGTCAGTACAGAGATGCAGTGTTATTTATACTTTTTCAAGTAACCAGTGGTTCATGATGCATATCTGAATTGTCTGTACTGCTTTAAGGCAAAGATCCTGATGGTATTGTCTTTACAGAGAGGTCTAAGAAATAGAATGAGATTACATACCAGTGAATAGGAATGATATCTGTAACTGCTGTGGCTGTCCTGAAACATGGTTAATACCCTTTGTCTGACTCATTGAGCAAAAGTGGCATCCTTCTGCAATGTTTTGTGAACCTGACGATTAAATGGCAAGTAAGACAGGAGAAAGAAAACTCAGTTCCCAGGCAGCAAAGGGGTTCGGTTCCCACCCACTCTTATATTTCAGAAGCCTTAGCTTTATCATTAAAGGAATATGTGCAATCATTCCGAAGTGATAGTTCATAATCCTAATGTCAAAACAAAAAAGCTTTGATAAGGGCAAGCTTTAGCTTACAAGATTTTGTACTATAGACCCACAGGATATGCTACTGCATAGCTGCTCCATGCATCCGTGGGGTTCTTCTTCAGGGAAAAAAAAAGTGATGCACAGTATTCTGGAAAAGTCTATGTGCACTCTGTTCTCTCATAGCCAACCTCCACTGGGTAGGTAATATCCTTCCAAACTCTTTCCCTTTCTTCTCTAAGAAAGCAATCACAGCTCAGGCTAGCTTAAATGTGAATCTAAATGCTAAATGATATTGATATAAGTAAGTTGGAGACACAGTCTCTTTCACTCTCTTGATATTTAAAATCTTTCTGAGCACATGAAAATAAATCCGGCACCTCTCCATAGCTCACTAATGTTTCTTTATAAATCTGGAGCTCACCCATAACTTAAATGGGCAAGCTGACTTTGCTTTCACATACTCACTCTTTTTTCTAAGCCAATTTTCTTATCCTTACTTCCTCTTTTATTTCCCAAGGTAGAGATACTGGATCTTCAAACAAGAGACACAACTGAACAGTTTCCTGCAATGCCCCCACTGAAATAGTAGCTGTATGTTATCTCACCTTTTAAACAAGATGGGTATTGTTGCTTTTAACACACATCTCAGATATAAACAGCCAGTCTGTACTCTTTGAAACAAAGTAACCGCACTAAAATTGTATTTTACGAAAAAGCTGATGTAATTCCAAAAAAGGCAAATGTTATTGGAACATTTCTCAGCAGAGAAGTTCCACCTGCTTCAGAATGACTGCTGTTAAACATTTCAGCAAGAATACGGTTAGATGCATCAAAACACCTATGTTTGGTTTCACAATCTGCTAATACTTCAAATTGCCAATATAAACAGCTTTCCATGCCCCCTACCTGCTTTTATGCATGTTCAGGTCTTCTGCTGGCAAATGTATAGTATCTGAAAATGTATTGCAAACTGAAATGATACCAACTGCTTAAGTTAGCCCTGTGCATTAAGGCTATATTTACTACTACTCCTAATACATGCCCTGTGAAAAGTATGTTTTTAAAATATACCCTTTAGTGTCTACTGTTTTAACAGACATGTCACTGCAAACAAGTACAGACAAATATTGTGACACTTGAGTTCTTCATTAGAACACATACTGATCTATACAGTTTTTCTTTTGTGTATAGAGAGTTAAGCATCAGATAGCTTCAGAAAGTCAATTAAAAAGAGAGACGGTGCATCTTAATCACAGGGCTTTTCCTATCTATTTTTTCCAGTAGTTACTTAAAACCACTAACTTGAAATCAGTCACATGCTGTCTTCAGAAGTTCACTCAATCAAAGGGCCAAGCTCTGAGTAATCAAAGATCTTAAATCACTGGAGCTCCCAACATCAGCCACAGGAGGATTAAAAATCCAGTAGCCAGAACTCAATTCTTCGATCTAGCGAGCACCAGCGCATTATGAGAAGTCCCTAAAGCCCTAGATCACAGCCCAGCCTTTGCCTACTGTGGAGCTAAGTGGAAACCGTCTTTAATTCCTTAGGAGATCCTATCTTGCCAGATGAAAATAGATATTGGCCTCTGTGTGTAGGATGATTAGAAGAATGGAAGAGGATTAAACAAGATGCAAGGGGAAAGGCTCAGAGTGGCTCATTTACATGGTATTACCGCTGACAGATAGGTGTTAACAGAACAGAGCAACCTAAAGGCAAAACTGTATCTGAATTAAAGCTGTATTTATTTACTCAAGTTATAAAGGGATTAAGTCCTGTTTATTTTACCACATCCAGCACTGTTTTATCTATTAAGCACTTTGATGCTTACTCAATTGTTCTGTGTCATGCATTGCACAGCTGTTTGGGGATGTGTTTATCTTCATTTAAAACAGAAGCTTTTAAATGTTTCAAACATAAAATATAGATGCTAATGGCAAGTTAAACATTCACGGCTGTCTTCTTGTCTCCCAAAATGGAGACATTTTTAAAACAGACAATGGGAAAAGTAAAAAGCACATTTATAAGTACTTTGTAGATTGCTGACAGGAAGAACCAAGTACAGGAGAGTATGTGTCACACATACATATGTGAACACAAAGGCAGTGTCACTGACACAAAATCATTGTATTTCTATCAATTTCTAATTATTCAAAAGCTTTAATTAGGCAGGAAAATGATTTAGCAAAAATTCCATCTAACCCAAACTATCAGTCTTTCTGGGAATCGGTGATTTTTCCCAAAAGACAGTTTAACATCTCATGAAGTAGCTACCACTTTACTGTTGAGTGAAGCCCTCTAACAGCTGGTCCCAGGTGACCCAGTTCTCAGGGGACTACAGAAACTTTCCCTGCTCTGCCAGCAACACCCGAAAACCAGTTATTTGTAAGCCCGTCTCAGTGCTGCTTGACTGCTTTTATACCCTTAGCTGCCCCATTTACCATATCCCAAGGTTGTTCATGATCTTTATCGCCTTCTAGGAACTGAAAAGCTAAAAACACCACTGAGCTCGCCCTTCCCTGCTTGTGCTCCAGAAGACTTACTTTCCTTCTCCTCTCTTCTCTTCCTGCTCTTTGCAGATCATACCACTTTGGAAATGTTTGTGTCATAGCCCACACCTAGACAACCCATTCTGCATGAAGTATGGTGAGAGCAGTGAGAAGAGAGGCAGGGGATGAAGACAGACAGAGGCATAGAGAATCTTTCAGAGTTTCATTTTTCACTTCTACCACTGCTCAGTGCTGTTACGGGTTTGCCTACCTTCATTCTCTCTGCAAGGAAATATTTGCAAAGCCATCAGGACTCATTTGATTGCAATCAATCACGATCTTCTTAATCCTGTCAGTAGCATCAAGAGTTTTGCTTTCTGATGCTACATTTTCTGTTTCAGCTGGGACTGAAGTGCTACGAGACTGCGGGAATAGGCTTCTGCATGGTTTTTTTTCTGCAGAGAAAAAGAGCAGGTAAAAGACAATGGAAAATAACTTCTGTCCCAAATTGTACAAGAAATAGTAACATGTTTCTACAATCTGAACACTCAGCTCCCTGCAAAATCACAGCTAAAAAGACTTGCCATAGTACCCTAGATCCTTTATAAGAGGCTGCTCCAGGTGAAATAGAGGCAAAGCTAAGTACTTGGCAGGAAAATCTTCCATGTTCTACTGGGAAAGGCTGCGCTTCTTTTGTTATTAAGGTTTCTCACTCTTCTTTGTGGATGGCTTATTATTCATAGGAACCTATCTGTGTCATGATGGCCAGTAAAATCTGTGCAAACACTTTGAAGCTAAGCCCCATGCCCCAGGAAGGTTATCATCAAAGGAGCAAGAAAAACAAACAAGCAAACAACTCTCAAAAAAACCCAACTAATAAACAAGCAAGCAAACAAACAGAAAAATGGATTGAAGACATAAGGAATAGATTCAGTCCTGCCTTGAGAGACCACCCGAGAGCCTTCGTGTCATGTAGGGCAAGTAACCCCCTGTAGGTATAAGGTTCTAGCAGCATGTCGGTAGCTGGATTCATATCTCCGTGTTCATCGCAATTAAGTCCTCCTTCCAGTCACCTGAACTGTCCCCAGGTCTCTCAGCGTGCTCCTCAGCCATCCCAAGCACTTTTTGCAGTAATGTTCTCGACCCTGCCTGCAGTTGAAGCATGACCTACTTACATTTGATTTTGAAAGATAGTGTGACCCTGACATTGTTGAAGATTTTTTTCTCAGTAGTGCAGTTCCTTGTATTCTCCTACAAGATCAGACTCTGCCATTAATACTTTAGATGTGAATACTGGCCCTGTTACGTCAGGTACACTATTATGCACAAAGGAAACAAGATTGAAGTAAACAAGATTTCCAGGCATTAAATAATAATAAAAGAACCCAGAGACTTTAACTAGCCTTTTTATAAAGCTTCAATGCCTCTTAAAATAAATAGGTCAGTGTTGATAGAAAGACTGGGCTCTGATTTTATCATTCTGTATTTTCAGAATGCTTTCCAGCATCCAAGCACAATATGAAGAAAAACCATAGGCCTATCTCTTCATGCTTCCCTAGCCTTGGTATTGATATTAATGCCAACAAAATTAGTAATTTGACAATTAGTTTTCCACTTACCTGAAAAGACATGAAAGGCAGAAAGAAAGTAGTTTAACTAGATTATAATGTGGCTGTGACAAGTCAGGTTCCTGTCATGTTATAGCCTTCCAACTTTAACATTTTCATGTCTCCTTGGCAGGTTATTAAAATAAATGAGGGTGTGTTGGACTGCTGTTGCACTTTTCTCTAATGGGAGTTCAGGAATTTGCAAGCCGCTACCGTAAATTGACCGATCGTGAAGTCTGAAAGAAGTTGGCTAAAGTGGACAATTAGGAGCATTTCTCCACAGCTGAGTGAAATATTCCTTGTTATTTTAATAATTCAGGCACAGGCTAATTTTCGGAGGCTGAGTTTGTCAAGATAATGTGCCTTGTGCTTGTCTGCTTGTCATTTTTAACTCAATCCCACATGTTACAGGTGCAGTCTAGCTTACAAAACAGGCAAATCACTCACAGTGGAATTTGCATATGGAATATAGATATATTGTACTAAGGAAAAACAGTCCAAGAAGTCAACATATAGCTGTGATAGGAATGTACATGATGGTAAAAACTTTTGATGTTTGATAGCTGTTGTATCCCTCTTTACGCTGATATAATTAAAGGTGTTACTTGGCAGTATGCATACACAAATATGTATAATGTAAAGCATCATGTAGATTTCTTTGTAAAGAGAGATGGTAAGGCCACAGGAATCCCATGTGGCATGCAGATATTCTGGGTAGACTCAGTTACTTTTTCCAACTTAAAACATCTCAATGTCAAAAAATGTGGAACATGCAGGGAATAGTTACTTCCTTCAGCTGAAAGGATGAAGTCTCCTTTATAAAAGAAGCAGCAGCTTCTATAGACATTATTATACCCAGCTTCTGAAGGCAAAGACTACACTACTGAGCCAGAATTTTGAAATCTCCAGTTCTCTTTTCTCCTCTATGTCACTTACCAGTTGCTTCTTCTCTGAGAGGTGGTGAGAATGGCATTTTCACAATACATTTTTTTCTCGTTTTCTCAAGCTCGATTTCTGGCACATACAGAAGCATGTCTTCAAGTCCAAACTACTTGAGAAATTCTTTAACCCGTTACAAGCTGAATGTGAGCCAGCAGTCTGTCCAGGTGGCCAAGAAGGCCAACAGCATCCTGGCTTTAATCAGAAATAGCGTGGCCAGCAGGACAAGGGAAGTGATCATCCCCCCTATCCTCAGCACTGGTGAAGCTACACCTTGAATACCATGTTCAGTTTATAGACTCCTCACTGCAAGAAGGACATTGAGGTGCTGGAGCAAGACCAGAAAAAGGCAACAAAGCTGGTGAGGGGTCTAAAGCACAAGTGTTATGAGGAGCAGCTGACAGAACTGGGGTTGTTTAGCCTGGAGAAAAAGAGGCTGAGGGGAGACCTTTTTGCCATCTACAACTAACTGAAAGGAGGTTGTAGTGAGGTGGGGATCAGTCTCTTTTCCCAAGTAACAAGTGATAGCACAAGAGGAAAGAGCCTCAAGTTGTGCCAGGGGAGATTTAGATTGGATATTAGGAAAAATTTCTTCACCAAAAAGGTTGTCAAGCTTCCCAGGGAAGTGGTGGAGTCACCACCCCTGGAGGTATTTAAAAGATGTGTAGATATGGTGCTTGGGGACATTGTCTAGTGATGGACTTGGCAGTGCTATGTTTACAGTTGGACTCAATGACCTCAAAGGTCTTTTCTAGCCTAAATGATTCTGTGATTCTAAGCTCCCCCAGAAGATTTAAGAATTCGTGATGAGCCAGGAGAATTCATTCCAGGATAAAGCAATTGCAAATTTGGAGTGCATAAAGCATTTCTAGGACAGATTCTTGAGAGTCAGCTCAGACCTCTAAAATACCAGCCTGTATGAAGACATCAGAACTATATCGTCCTAAGGAACATCTTCACACTGCAGCAACCTTGTATGTACATATATGAATAATATGTATGTATAGATATGAATATATTTTTTTATATGTACATTTATATATTTTAAAGTGTAGGAAAATTCAATTCATTATGGCCATTTTATCAATCAGATTTCTCCCTTGAGGTCATACAAAAGAGCTTTTTGCTAGAAGACAACGCAATATGCACCACTGTGAGCTCACCAGTCAAAAGGACCATGATACCGCCTGATCTCTGGTGTTGCCATCACGCCTGTATATTCAAGAAGCAATGGACCAATTATACCATCTCCTACTATGGAACAAAACTGAAGGCAATTTTGTTAACTGGGTTGAGAGATGGAGGATATGGATTCCCATTGGCAACAAAGAGGAGCCCATTAAAACTTGCAGGACCGTGAAAGGTCTGGTGGAGAGAGAGAGCACTTAACAGTGGTGTGGTATGAATCCTTAAAAGAATGCACCATGAGAGTTCCTGTTCTCAGGCCTTTCTTAGCGATACTCTAAAACACCAAGAATGATCTGAATTCCAATATTTGTATGCAAACCAGGTTATCCATGTGTGAACATGAGCATTTATCATATATTATTCATTTCTGATTGCATTTTGAAAGTTTCGGTCATTCAGTCAGGGAGCAAACTCAGTCCTAGGCAGCTGAGGTGGCCACTCACTCAGAATGAGGAATGAAGAGCACAACTGAACAGTTGAAGCAAACAGCTCGCTCTCAAAGACTGTTCATATAAAATTGTCCATGTAACAAAGCATGTCCATAAACAAGTAACTTGCACTCAGCAATTTGCAAACAGAATTCATGGAATGAATTACATGTTAGAAATTATTCTGAACAGCTTTGATCTTTACACATGAGGAGCAATAGTCCTTAGGTCAGACCGAAGACATCGCTTCTGGTAGTATAGATTGCATTCCTTTTTGGGACTAGATAACATATAGCCAATTACCTCTGAAAATGATTGGAAGATCTTGTCTGCTTGTGGTTCAAAACCCACAGAAAATCTATTTTAAAAAGAAAAAGTTATTTTTGTTAAAGACAGGCACTTGAACCCAATGTGTGTCAACAAAACAAATTATGTACACTGAATATGGAACTTAAAATGTCAAGAACATTACACCTGATATTTTGAAGTTGTAACAACTGAAAATATGGTGTATATTTGGACCTCAGAATACATTTTAGTAGTCAAGAGGAATAAGGAAATCCTCATTATCAGAAACAAGTTGTGGCCAAAAACTAACCATAAGCAATTCTGCAATATTTGGAGGTTAAGGAACATATTCATAAATGGTAGTGTTTGTCTAATTGTTTATGTGTCTACCATTGAGCAAATCTGAGTTCACACATACTTTATCTCTAGAGGGAATTTGCAGCCATTTCTTTACAGAATGAGAGCACACTAGTGCGTGTGAATGCAGATATTCCCCATATGTACATGCAGATGTAATATTTTAATGCGGATGCAGTGAGGCCCATTTATAAACTTAATCTTAAAATTAACTTAAAATAAACTTAATCTTAAAAATACTTATATTAAAATATTTGCATGTAGAACTGATTTTGAAGCAGTATGTAATTTCTTATGTGCTGTACTCTGTCTGGTTAATATCTGCAGTTCTCTTTTGCAGAAGCAGACAAATGTTAACACCTGCATTTTATTACAAAGATGCAGATTCAGAATCCTGAATTTTGCAATAGAACAAAGCAAATACATTTCTATTATCATGCTTTCCTCCTTGTTTTATTCAACATAATTATAAAATAATCCTGTTGTCTGAATCATTTTGCAGCTTCACCTGATATTTAATAAACAGAGACTGAAACTGCTTTAAACTCTCTCCTAAACAAAAGATATGACACCTCTTTTTAACAGGAAAACTGTCGTTCCTTCAAGGATTCATTTATGAGTACATAGAGAGTCCAAGTCTGTTTAATTCTGAATTCTTACACATAATGAAGCCTGAAATATTTCAGATAAACATATGACATTTATAGACACATTTTAATATAAAACACATAGTATTACTTACCTTCTATGTTTGTAACAGAAATGTCAAGGATAATTACCAGACAGATTAAAAAAGCCTTGATATTTCTAAGTCTCCTATAGAACTCCAACCTGCCAAGACACAAATGCGGACAAAAAGCATGACAAAAACTTAATGACTTAAAAGTGCTTAATAATTACTTAAAAGTAATTATTTCTTATTAAAAATATAATAACTGGCATTATCAGTATGTGTTCATCAAACATATATGGCACTTGAAGAAACTTTTGATAAAAAGGTTACATTCTTCAATGTTTGAGAATCTATCTCAGTCAATTGTAAAAATGATTGCAAAAATTGCAATTGTAAAAAAGATTTAGCACCTAATGAGTGAGTCAGTGGAAAATGTAGAAATATGCTGAAATATATTTTCATATATTTCCCCCAAAACTTCAAGGTGACTGCAACTTGGTTTGAAATTGTCAATTCACTCTTTGAACATAGCAAATAAGACTGGTTGTGTCATGGCATATTATACCACGATATATATGGATGATAGAATGCAATCATATGGTTATACAATTATATAACTATACAAAATATACATAATATCGCATATAAACATTAAAGATAAACTTTCTGCAGACAACTCTTCTCATACTGTCTTTTCCCCTTCAGGAAGCTCTTACAGAGAAACTTGCCCTTTACAGAAAAATTATAGTGATTAGTTCCAATAACTTGGACAGCTAAATAAATATTTACAGTATCAGAACATACAGTAAAAACTCATTTGCATGGACCTAGGTGACCTCATATGGATTATCAATTTTTGCAATTAGTGTGTAAATAAACAAACAGGATTTAAAAAGTCAAGGATACTTTATCACAGAGTGTACTTTGTTCATTTATTTTGACAAGCACAGTTTTGTTTTAACTGGGAATAATAATGCTACCAATCATTTTATAGTTAAAGTATTATGGGATGTTTGATGAACATAATGGGCTTTGAAAATATATCTGCAAGGATAGAATCAGGGAGATAAGTTCAAAAACAAATTTGATCTAATGATATCTGTCTTTTCAAGGGAGTTTTAACTGTTTTTCCCTTCATTTCATTGCACAATTTCCTTATATGTTTTAGTTTCAATAAACCACAAAATGTTTTTCCTGTTATCAGTTGCTGAGGCAATTTTTTTTTTTTTTTTTTTTTCAAGCTTCCTCATACTTTTTCCTTACTTTACTCTTTTTCCGGTGTTTTCAAGGGTATCAACTTAGTTGTGTAATCTCGGGCAAAGCAGATTCTCCATGCTTTGGCTTACTCACCTACAAATACTGTGTAACGCGCTGATTGTGCAGAATTAGTGTGATGTTTAATCAATCTTCATAGAAGCACTCAGCTTCAGAATCCTAGTAGCACGTACGTAGGGAGTACCAACACATTTGATTTCCTATGTTTCCAGCATTGACAGCGTGGTAAAAATGGAATGTAGTTCTGCTTTTTAAATGTTAAAATTATTAAAGAGTCCTGCTTTTTGCATTTTAGAAACAGAACATGCTAGCATTTCTCCCAGTCAGAGCTGCCATTTTGCTAATGCAGCACTGAATATACTAGAAGTGTGTTAAGCTATAAATGCAGCTCTGTATTAGTGCTCCTGCGACAGAAAAACTGTTTGAGTTGTTTCGGTATGTTCTATTTTATTTTTCTCCAGTGTGTAGAAATGTTAATGCTTAAGAACAAGTCTTGCTATATGTCATCCAACTGTCCTTTTAATGTCCCCCTCTTCTGAGCTATGTTCCCTATAACCAGTTTTGTTACCAGATTGCTAACACAGCAGCTGCTTAAATAACTGTTAAAGATTAATTATTACCATTATTTCCCAAGTTCCCAAAACATATCAAATGGTAGATAAACATTATAGCAAGACAGGGACTGTCCCCACCCTCAACTCCCCACACCCCCGCCCCCTCCATGTGATGGGAAAAAGCCTTCAGAAATGTTCCTCGTTCATCGCCTGTGAAAGTCAATGGACAATCGATCAGGCTGTACCCTTGCAACTAGAGGTCAGGATTAGAAAGTCTGTACCACTGTACTGCTTCGCAGATATGACAGCAATTGTAGTGCAGATGCTTAGTAAGTAAAACAGCATGTTTTTCTCACCATTGGTGCTGTTTCTACCTGCTAAAATGTATGTCTTCAAATAGATTTCTTGGTTAATAATATTTTAGATTAATGTCTTGTGTTGATCATTAAAGAACAGATTGGAAACTGAAGTAGCTGTGCCTAATTGAGTAACTAATGCTACCCCAGTAATGGGACATGTGAAGCATTTTATCTGCTTTCTTTGCAGATTGTTAATTTAAATGGATGGCATAGCAATAAACCAGTTAGAGTTAATCAGCTGAACAAAGTGTAGAAAGACAATGTAAGGATCATTTTAATGTTAACTCAGAAAACTACAGCTGTTGTAAAATATAATAATTAATAATTAACACAGTTGATGAGAAACTAATTTCTGAAAAACTGGACATCATTCTAAAGCCACTCATGGGTAAAAGCCTCTGAATTTCTTCAGCATAATGGCCTGAAAAGATCTCATATTCTAATGAGAAAGACTGAATTGTAGCAAAGAAAGACAGTATTTCTCAGCCTCCATGCCTGCAGTGAACGCAACTTCAAGGGCCACATACAAGGCAGCAGCCCCAAAGGGCTACACTTTGAATCATAAAAACCCAGAAATGTTCTGTATGTGCTTTCAAAATTAATTAAAAATCTCATTACCACCTACCCAAGGTTTCAGTTGCCCATGGACCCTTAACAAAAAATTGTGCTTTCAGATTATCCATGCTAAATAGTATCTTTTTGTACATGTTTTCTCAAACATTAACAGAAATTTGGGGGTTTCAGAGATTTGGAACTCTATATTTTTTGGACCAATGCGAACTTAATAGCACACAGTTTAAAGCACTAGGTCCCTGGCCCTATTGTATTTATCAGTATAAACTTATCTGTAGTGTGACACCAGTTCTATCAAAGTTTAAAAAACTCTGGGTGTACTACTTCTGTTTGGAACTGGAAGGGCAGTGGAGGGAAGATTCTTGTCTCAATATTAACATCGAATTTTGTGAACTCAGAAGATGTCACTAAACATTCAGGGTGTTGGATGCTCATTGTGACCCATTTTTTGGGAACCTTTGCCTACGCGACCATCATAAAACATAACTCCAAAGACCCTACAGCTATTAGAGATGTCCCCAAACAGCACTTTTACATCAGAATATGTGGGGAAACAAATGGAAAAATATCTATTTTTAACAGACAACCTCTTCAGGTTGCACAATTCTTCTTGAGGTCTATTCACCTTGTGACCACCATAGCAATGTCTTGGCCATAACAACTATTCAACAAGTCAATGGAAAAATAGTAACAAGAAATTTGGTCCCAAATTCTTGCCTCAAATCTGTTCAGTTTTGAACAGCAAGTCTCTTTAAAGTTGGCATATTGTAATCTGATTACACAGGCCTGTAGAGCACAAAGGATTACAATCTGTAAACATGGTTTCTAGGTTAACATACAGGGATCTCAAAGGGGACAAATCATTACACAAATACACTGAAACCAGTAGGACTCAACAGCAGTAATGGTCTGCTGAATCTTAATCAAGTTTAATAATGGTCCAGATTTTCAACTAAATAAAATCACTACATCTGAATAGCTTTTACCCTGAACTCCATGGGTATGTTTTGGAGTTCCTATGCAGAGCCACTCACTTCAAACCATGAACATACCTGCCACAGAATAAAATTCATAATGCCAGGGATAGTTTTTACAAAACAGACCATGACTCACATATCAGCAGTTTTGATGTTCCATAGATCTATATGAGAGAGAAGGATGAAAATATTTTTAATGAAATTATGAACATGACAAATATTTCATCTCTTCAGAATCTCCAGGTAACAACTTAATAACAGGGGCTTTAGTATTGTATGTTTTGCAAAACTCTTCTGCTTACAGTAATAGAGAAAGGAAGAAAGCTGACTTATGTTTTTGCATAAATTTGCAAAGTGGAAGAAGCAGCACCTATGTTAAGGTACAGACATGAAAGATATTTATGTACAGGTTTTTAAAGGACGACATATCAAAGACATTTGCAGGAATATACACTGGGTCACTCAACCTGATAAAATGAGGACTGCAACATTTAAAATCCCCTCTCCTGAGTCTTCTCAAAGTCAGAGAAATGTTTAAAATAAACTACGAGGTGAGGAAAAATAGAAGAGCAGGTAAGCCAAGGTACTCATCTGCCTTGTCAGCCTCTTTTGAACCAGCAGGCAGAACAGCCATGAACCAGCACAACCTCAGAATGCCATGGAGATGCAGATATCTTTGAAATGTCTTCTTCTTAAACATCTGTCTGGGCAAACACATCAGGAGGGATTCTCATCTCACCAGCCCCTTGCCAATCTGACACTGATGTAAAAATTGCCATTTTCATAAAAATGCCAACCCTTATTCAGAAACATATCCAAAGTCCCTGTGAGTATTCATTATAGGCATATTGTTTGCATCCTCGAAGTGGATTATTTTTTGGTTTTAAGTTGATATACTTCTTTGCTGACGTACTGTAAATGTACGAATTTATTAGTCCACTTTCCCAGCTGGAAAATACTTTTATTGGGAGTATTTTTTATTATTATCAGCAAGAAAGGTAAGTACTGGGTGAATCATTATTAAACACAGTAGGCAGGACTTTCCTAGCTTTGTTTTCATTCAGGGATCGCTCAATTCTCTTCATTTAAGATTTCTGAAGTTTTTAGTTTCATTGTCCTCAACCTTTTTAAAAACAAACAAACAAACAAACATTAAACTTTTGTATTTATTCTTCTAATTGTCATAATTTCACAGCAACATTGATGCATAAATCTCTTTCCTTGCAAGGGAAGCCATCTGCCACAACACTCCTAATGCCAGACAGAGATCAGTGAATCATGGTGCAGTCCCCCGACCACCAGCTTACTGTGTGGGGATACAGACAGGCAGAATAGCTCTGCAAGTCTCTACTGTGATGACACTTCACAAAGTTGCAAAGGGAACTGGGTCTGTGGTCATATTCCCATTCCTCCACTGCAGTGATGGCAAGGCCAGCTGATGAACAAAACACTAGGATCTGCTAAGACTATCTGGGGAGTTACAACAAAATGGTGGGTTTACTTCCATCCCAGAGAAAGAAGGAAACTGTCACTTCCCTCTGTGGTGAAGAAAACTTAAAAGTTGGCTCTTCCAGAAGTAACAGCACTCTAAGATAACATATCTTTCAATTTAAGATGTTGACATTCTTGTTGACAACTCCATCCTGGCTTCAGACATGAAATAAAAATTTCTTATTTCCCTGCTTACATTGTGGCATGTGACCAGTCTAGCTACTTGCATTTGTGAGGGTATAGACAAATTAACAATACACAAAGTCTGTAGAGCAAAATGCTCCTTCTACTTAAGAAGTAAACTATAATAGCCAACAGCTGAGGAGCCAGACAAGATTCATAATGAATCATGCCTAAGACTACATGGTACAGGACACAGGAAAGTTTAATTTATAAATTTAAAACTCCTCTGATCCTCTGTTGATGTTTGTTGTCCTCTATTCCACAAGTTGCAGAGTGAAAAGAATCTGATATTTTGACAGCTTGGGCCCTATTCAAGCCTGGACAGAAATGTAGCTATTTCTGATGTTGAAATATTTCCTGGCATCAGTGCCTTCTTGCAGTTAAGCACCAAATGTTGGTGTGTCTCCCTCTATCCCCCATGCAGTATTTGACAACACAAAATGCTGCTCATCCAGACATGAAAACCATATATGGATGCAGCCTTCAAATGAGTGCTGAGCACTCCAAATCTTCTTTCAGATCCAGCTGCTATACACATCTGTTTGTAAGTACCAAGCTAAAGCTTATTTATGCTTTGTCAGCAAGCAGACTTTCTGCTCCAGGCTTCCTCAGTATCCATATTATTAGTCCATTGAATGCTGAATTATCAGAGGATAAGCAGGAAGCAAAGCTGCTCTGGTTGCTTACTGCAGGGGAGAGGTGGAGAAATAGCAGGAAATCAGAACATTCAACAGCTGCACAGGTAAAGTTGGCTTCTCCTCTGAAAAACATCAAACCAAAAAGAGAAAGGAAAGTTTAATTCCCTCTCCAGGAATCTTCTCTTCAGAACTCTTCAGTTCCCCTAAAGGGAGCATGGTCTATCTCTTCATAATAACATCAGTCATTCCCAAAACTTAAATACAATTAGTTCTCATCAAAGACAGAATATCAGATGCTCCCTCTACCTTCCCTCCAAAAAAAAAAAAAAAAAAAAAAGGTGGAAAAAAAAAAATACAGCGCGTGTTTAGAGCTGCTGTTTCAGCCTTTGCCGTGTGCTTCAAAAAAAAAAAAAAAAAAAAAGTGTGAGAATAATAAATTCCATGTATTGAAATCCACAGAGCCTGGCAGAAATCATTTGAGAAGAGATTGCCAAACTTTCTGCTATCAATCCGTATTTGAGAAATTTAGCACCATTCTGGACTTCTGCTGGAGAGCTCCTCACCTCTCCTTCCTTGCTGTCTCTCTCTTAGCATACCTGTTCTGCTTCCTCTACCACAAGAATGTGCCTGGAAATGATTTCTTAGCTTGGAATCAGTACCTTATTATCCCTGCCACCTCAGAATATCCCTGCTGCCTTATCTATCACAGCCCGGTGAGAAACTGGCTTTCCTGGTGAGGAATCAGTGCCCTGCAACATTTAGGAGTCCATGTGATCTCTGAAGCACTCATTTTTGAGAAGGATTGCTAGAGTAGCAAGAGTGAAACAGAGTACCTAAAAGGAAGATGAAGGAACTACAAAACAGCCCAAATTCAACACCCTATAACTTCATATTAAGAAATCAGCATTTGAGTACATAGAAGACAAAGAATTTGCCAACATATCAAGAACCTGTAGCATCAGTTCAGGCTACTTATCTTCCTTGACAACTGTCATAATGGAAAGAGAAAAGCAGCAGGTGTGATATACTAATTTTTCTAAAACTTGATATTTTCTCTCATGATAGTCTTATAAGTGAACCAGCAAAGGCAGTGGAGATTAAGTTACAATGGGGTCACCACTCACTTGGTAGAAAGAATGTACATTAGGAATATCAGTGTCAGACTGGGAATACATTTCAGTTGGAGTAGAACATGAATGTCTTTGGCCAAACTCTGTTCAACACATTAATTTAAAACTTGAATGGCAGAGAAAAAAAAATCAACAGTTTGCAGATGTCATTGACCAGGAAGGCCTCACACCAGAGACAGAAGTGGTATTACAATGAACCTAGTAAGTCAGGAAGACATTCAATAGGCAAATGCAAAGAACTGTGGCCTGAAGAAGGGAAGTGCATAATAAGATATAAAGAATAACTGCTCAGCTAGACTAGAGAGGAGTTATTATGATCCATAAATTGACATGCTCAGCATTGTGATGTTGCGGCTGTGAAAGGAAAATTTTTTTTAGCATCCACTGGTAGGACTGTCATACACATGGCCAAAGTGATAAAGATTGTTCTACTCTGTATTCAGTCAACCTTGGCTGGAACGCAGCGGCTGGTTCCCGGCACTATACTTCAAGAAAGCAGAGAAATGAGAGAAGTGCTCAGGAGAAGAATGGTGACAGGTTTAGGCAACATGGCCTGTGAATACAGGTGAAATGAATTATGTTTGTTCAGCCTTGGAGAAAAGTACTGAGGAGGATCTCTAAACATATCATAAGATTTGTAGGAAAACATAAAATTAACAATACTCTTTCATACTGAGTGAGAGAGAAAACATAATCAGCTTCAATGGCAGCAGAAGACACTCAGGTGGAATTTTGAGAACCGTTCCACTCTGGCTAAAGTTGTCTATGAGGCAGCAGAATCTCAGTCATTAAAGCTTTTGAAGAAAATATTACACAGGTATCTGTAAGGGATGGTTTAGGTATATTAATGGAAAGGCACTAGCTGGCCTTTTTGAAGTAATTCCCAAACTTACATTGCTGTAAAAGTTATTCTCTGCTTTGTTAAGGATTTAGGAATGTTGTCAGGACCCTGAGCGCAGACTGTGAGATGGGGACAGGGTTTTGCAGAGTCCAAAGACCAGGCTCCACGATGCTTGTCTTGGGGCTCAAGAAGGTCTAAGGCAACCAGCAAGGCCTGGCTGGTCCATAAGGACCATGTAGCCAGGCAGGTAGAGGCTTCATCAACAAGGACACAGACTTGCAGTATCTAAAAAAGAAGAGCAAAGCAGGTCCAGACTACTGAACAAGTCTGTAATGCCAAGGCAGGTCCAAAGCCAAACCAGGCAGTTAAGTCCATCATTTGGTGTCTGGCTCAGTGGGGTATGTGGCCAAGCACAGGCATAGCTGCAATAAGGGTCAGGCAGTAGCAATGAGCAAATACTCAAGCAAAATGGGAACAAACCCCCACAAGACTTCTCAGAGGTCTTTCTCACACAACTTCTTCACAGCAGTTGGATCCCAGGCCACACAGCTCACCATATCAGCACTGACTTTGAGCCCAGGCCAACAAACCTGCAGAGGGGAGCAGATGCACTCAGAGATCCGACAAATACTTAGGAAGTCACAGGGAAATCAGTGCTGCATTCATTTATCTTTCTTCAGTAGGTACCTCCTAATATTCTTTTGCATTTATTTTTTTTATAAAATTCCTGCTCTGGCATAAATTGACATTTTTATTTGCCTCTTCAGGGGTGCTAGTACAGTTCCAAGGTTAAACAACTGAACCAGGATAATAATATAAAATCCTGGCACATGCATGGATAACACTAATATACTAAAAATATTGCGTTCTTGGAATGAATGCACATAAAAGCAGGTGGAAACTTACAGCAAATGAATATAAATGTTCAGATTGCTGACAGTAATTGCAATGGTTTTAAATTTTAATATTGTTTTAGTAAGCTAAATTTTGTTAAATAGGTCAATTGTGAATGCACTCTTTAATAGCAGTATCATTATTAAAATTAAGAGAAATGAGATTTGCAAGTATTCTTATTGATAGAATAAATGGAAGTCCTTGAGAGTATGCCATCTGTTGAATAAAAATCTTAATGTAAATGTGAGTAAAATTGTACTACTAATTAGTAGCAATGATCCAAATATTTCCTTTTAAAAAAGCTTCATACATTTCAAAGCTACACCATACAGGCACCTGGATTCCATCCAGGGATCAACTACATCCCTTTATAGCAGATATTTCACCTGACCTTCTAATCTAAAGCTTGTGCTTGCTACTTTACAGTCAGCTTTTCTTCAAGCCAACTTGTCAAACACATGGGTCACATTTTCCAAATGCCAGCAATAATCTGAAGTACGATCACCCAGAATGCCTTATCTTCGGGAAAGCAAGAAGTGGGGTCATTCTCTTCTGTTAAGAAAACAGAAATAAGTGTTCAACATGACAAGTCTCAGATCTCTGGGACTCAGCTAGCCATGCAAAGCTTCACTTATCATAACCCACAATTCCCCGTCAGCTTGGATTCCTCTCTCCTTTCCAGGAAAAAAAACTAGCTGCCAGCTCAAACTGTTGCACAGGGCTGGGGCTTCCCCACAAACCTCCTCTAGAAAAAGGAGTTCTTCCCTAGGCCTGCCATGCTCCTACAGCAAAGTACTTTGCTCAAGTCTCAACAGAAGGGTCAGCAGTGGCCTGATGAGACTGGTGAGAAAAACAAATAGCAAACGCAGTACCAAATATCATTTTAAATACAAGATAGTTCCAATGCTGCTGAAACCAATGGCCAAAGATCCAGGAGTTTTAAGATGTAGGTAGTTTTAAGGTAGTTTTAAGATGGCCTGATCTTTTCATCTTAATAATAAATGTTAAAAGTTCTCCACTGTTTTTAGTTCAAGTGTTGCAAATTTAATGTGTTATATGTTGGATAAAACTATGATTTTCAGAGATAACCTAGGCAGGTGATGGAGATGATGATGCTTCTGCATTTACATTTTGCCTGTCCAACATTAGTCTTTACCTAAACTGTCACATACTTGAGGAATTGTGCCAACTGTGGTAACTGCTACCAAATCATTCATTGTACACAGTATATGCAACCGAATCCTTTTAATATTCTATGGTAGAGTGCATAATTTGATGAAATAAATCAGGTTGGTTGATGCATAAAGTTATAGAATTTGCCAAATTACAATGACGTGGGATGTTGTAACAAAGTGTCAAAAATAAAATCCAGAGTTTGGTGATAAGTCAGAGTATGAGGTGTTGTGTTAATCACTTTGCAATTCTTCTCCTTGCTTGCCAGAGCCCAGAGTAGTTTTGGGTACTTTGGCATATTTCTATAAAAAGACCTTTACATTAATGACATTCCAAAATCAATGAGTGACTGAAGAAAGGCTCAGAGTTGGGAGGTCACAGGTTTGTGGGGCAACAGTATGTGGAGAAAAAACAGTGACTCGACCAAATCCACTGACAAAAAAAGGACAAATGGAGATCTTTCTCTTTGGATATGAAATATGATAGCATTTTATATCACACTTTAAATAATTCTCATCCTTTTCTCAACCAAATGCTTTTTTAAAAGAAAAAGTTATAGTTTTTCATGTTGAAAACATTCTTTCTAGAACCTGTACTTCAGTTCTTCCCTTCTTCTTCACTAGCAACCCTTATTGTCTTAAAAACTTACTGAAATTTTTCCTCTGGTTCTTTTTGTTTAAAAGACATGCAAGATACTTTTGTTTCATGAAAGTTACAAGCAGGTAAGAAGTTAACAATTAATAGTATGTTTTTCATACTAGTAGTGCCAATTATATGCTGTTTAAGCTTATTATCTAATTGCATGCTAGTGCTGGCTTCAGAGATGGCATGACATTAAGTCAGACTTGTGCTGCATTCCCCAGCAGTAGAATATTCAATTATTTGTTCTGACTCATGTAATTCCCTGTATTCCAGGCTTGTTAATGTCATTACAGGGCTGAAATAAAGTGATTACTCTAAATGAGTATTTATCCGATAGGCAATGCAATTCCTGCCCCCTCCAGCTGACAACAGATGATTGCAAGTGTTCTTCTCAACTCCCTCATCTGCACCTCCCCCTCCTTCCCCTGTCAAGGAGGAAACCATAACATTGTGGTACTCTGTGAAATACTGTCAGATGGCGTAAAATATATATAATAAAATAAAAAGAAGCGCAACCTTCCCCGGCAGAGTTAAAGCTAATGACCACTGCTTCCACTCCCAGTCAGTGATGACAGGTTGAACTAACTGATAATGGCATGCCTGCTGTTGAGCTGGCCACTTATGTTATTTCTCTTGACATGGTTCTGGGGAAGGCCTAATTTTTTTGACATTTGACCATGCAAATTTGAGTCCTGATACATTATTCTGCATTTACATCCTCCCAGTGTTGCTGTTTAAAATGTGCTACAAGCTCCTTGAGCTCAGCTAATAAAGGCCACAGAATGAAAGAAAGTTAAATATGAATGTAAGAGGAGACCTAAATGAAGGGCTAGCTTGTACATCTCAGAGATGACCTTCTGGAAATGAGAAAGTGGAAAATCCTTTTTAAAGCAAATGGTAAGAAATGTAACATTGATTTTTTTTCTTCAAAAATTTCTTTAAAGATTCTAAAATATTCACAAAAAGGAAAACATTAAGTTTTACATAGACATTTCTTCAGTCAGCAATTCAGCTGAGTGTATTTTAAGCCTAGGTTCCATTAATGACTCTTAGTAATACACCTTTCCCAAAGAGCCAGAAATTCATAGTGCTTCATTAAATATAAGGAAAAAATATGGCTTGCTCTCTCTCTCTCTTTCTTTTCACTTGCTCTTAAATTTTTCACATTGTTGAAGTCCAAATGTATTACCTGTGAGCAAACTCAACTTTTTTCCATCTCTTCAAATTAATTTGTATAAATTTACTGCTTATGAACAGCAATAGCTTGACAGCTCTGAGAAAAACACATCTCTCTCTGGCTAAAGAGTGGGTGCAGGCTGGACCTCTGGCTCCTCAGCCAAGGTTTTTTGCATCAAACCTGAATGGGTCATACACAGTGCAGAATTGCAAAGGCCATTTATACGTCTGGAGTCGGGTAAGTTGTGGTAAAACTTTAATTCCCATTTTTTTCTCTTTCGGTTTCTTCTTATTGACTCTGTTTATTACAATGAACTTCTCAGTGCATAAGCCAATATCCCCTGAAGTCAATAGACATTTTTCTGGCTTATGTGCTCTGCTTCTCCCTCACATAGAAAGTCCAATAATGAGATGGCTGCAAGAGGATTACGCTGCATGCAGCCTCCAGTTTCTGGCATGCAGTTAGCACCCAGAATGTATCAGACTTCCCCCAGTCAATCACCCTGGAAAATAATATGTTTTCTAAAGAGCATAAATCAGCACCTCTAAGCAAAAATAACGCAGCCATCTACCATGGACAAGAAAACTTTAATCACTGTGCAGTCTGGGCCTCTAAGTAAGCCGTCCAGTGCAAAGCTCCTGTAGCTTGTTCTTTAACAACACTCATTTGTACTCTCCTTACTTTCCTTGCAGGTTGCTCTGATTTCACCTGTGCTTGCCAACAACTAAATACTCTGCAACACACAAAAAAAGACACAGTCTGTGTGATATTGATACGTTTTAGCTAAAAAACTTGAAGATGTTAATATTGCACTTTATCTTGTTGCAATGACATTATACTGGATCATATTGTTAACCAGCTTAGGATATTATGTTATAAACAAAGCAAAATAACACCAAATGACTGATTCCATTTTCTTTTTATTTCTAACATCTGCTGGTATAGAGACCCGGTTTTCAAATTCCTTTTTTGATGCATATATTAAATGTGTAACATAAACGTAGTTCAGATTGACTAACACTGGGGGAAAAGAATCAAAGATCTTATCATCACTTACTAGCCATGTAAATGTAAACATACGTCCTCCAGTCTTCAAGTAAGTGTTTCTTTTGCAAAACCAACACCCATGACAACTTGATCAGTCATCTTGCAGTCACACTCTGAGGACAAGGAACTTCAATGATTTCCCTACTCTAAATGGATGGTTCCTCCAAAAAACTAAGTTAGTATCTCTCCTCTCCTTCCCTCTAGGTCAACGAGGAATAACTCCACGAGAAGGAAGCCATTTGCCCTATCTGTTCCCCAGATAGGAGGACAGACCAAGATAGAGCCAGTCACCATCCTCTCGCATATCTGTGCCTTGCCTTACACAGGGAACAGAAAAATACCCACCCTTGCCTTGTGGGGAGGCAGGTGGCTGGCAGGCAAGTACCCAAACCCACATCAAGAAGAGGAACACAGCAGTCCAAATAACTGTCTGCATATTCTCATTTCTACCAGAGGATCTGTACTTCTCCTGTGATACCTTCTGTTCTTAAAATATTTCTTCAGGCTACCTGGAATAACCCAGTTTCTCCTTTCCTTCAATTTTCAAGAAACCTAATTAAAAATAAGTGGTAGATTCATAGCAATGTACTGGCCAGAATTTGCATATCATATAACAGAAACAAACTGGAGTATGTATTCACTGTGTTAAATAGTTCTGTGAGTGAAAATCAAGATGGAGACTATAGGAGTTTTTCTTCTACTGAAGTAAATGCTAACGACATTTGAAGAGCCAGTAAACTAACTCAGAAATCAATTCGATTACCACCAGAAAGCCTCCACTTGAGCAAATATCAATATCTATTGTTGGCCAGAAAATGACAGTAACAGTAACAACACCTTAAAAAATCCTGAAGATTTTTGTTTTGTACAGTTGTCTAAAATATGTTCTCATCCTGCTAAAGCATGAATCATCTTGAAAATCCCCCCACCTCGAGGAATGTTTCATCCTGCAGCAGCTGAGGCTGCAGGAGAAGCCATGTGAAACAGCTGGCTATGCAATATCCTCTCACCAATTACCTCACTTAAACTATAGAGGCTACAATCTAAGGCACATACTCCAAATCAAATGGCACATACTCCAAATCAAATAGCATTTCCCTCTGTAATACTTTAATTCCTCAAGGATTGATACCAGAGATCTAATTAGAACATCCATGTTGGAAACCCATACTAATTTTTTTTAAATGACAGTGTAGGTATAAGAAGTCCCAAATTTGCTTTGTAATTTCCCTTTGAAAATACAACAGACACATGCAACCTTTACTTCACTAAAAGGAAATCCCATTTTGGCACTGTATTTCTCTGGGGCAAAAGTCATGAACACCCTAGTATTCATCACCAGTCTGTTTTTATAATCCTGTAACTCAACAACCATGAATCCAGTAATACAGAAACCATGAATCTGGTAATATAGAAAATGAAAGATCTGAGGCAGAAAGCCACCAGTTTTTCAAAGAACTGTCATGCAGGCAGTTTTTAAACACTTTTAAACATGCAGGGTGTATCTGTCTGGGGGGAAAAAGATCCAAAGGCACAGTGACATGAGTGGAAACTGGAAAAGGGAAAAAGGACACTGGCAAATCTATAAACACCTTTAAGATCATGATTCCTCCCCTTTTACTATTGGAAAAAAATTCCACTGAGTGTTAATGCTGCTCAGTAGCTATTTAGTTAGAAAGGTTGATGTCCAGCAATGTTAAGCTCAAGGGTTTTCTAGACCTACCCAAGCTGTCTCCATTTCGCTACCAACATTTCTCACCTAAGCACTTCCCAGGGAAATTAAGAACTAAAAGGAATCCTAAGAGATGACAACAGAATGGGATCCTGTTCCTACCCCTTAGTAGAGAGTAAAAATATGAGAGTTGTTAATCTGTTTCAAATATATAAGGCACCTTCTCAAGGTCAGTTTATTACACCTCTCCTATTCCAACAAAAGAAAAGTTAGAACTTGCAAATACCTTACAGTTCCAATCTAATTTGTTTAACATATAACAGCACTGCATAAATTGCATGGACTGACCGCCTTCTTGCAGATTCAATTTAGCCTATTTCTATAGCAAATTACTTTAAATAATAGCATTTTCCTGTTTGCATCTCAGCAAAAACAACTTTTGTAGCCATATTGAATAACAGCTACTTATTACACTATTTATCACCTTTTTTCAAGTGAAAGTGACTTTATAATGAGTAATACTAATATAGTTCATATTTACTCATTAGATACATGTTTACTACTATATATTTACTACTGCCCTCTGCAGAATTGACTTATACCACCTGCAATGCTCTATTTCAAGCCAAGGTATGCTTTTAAAATATACACAATAGATTTAGCAGTATTCAGCTGCTACTTATGTCCTCGTATAACTCAAAGCATAAATTTCCTCCTTTCCTGAGTTAGTCGTGTTTTATGAAATCACATTACATCCATTCAGATTTTCACTTTGCAATTGAAAAGTATTTAGCCAGCAGCTGCACCTTTAAAAACACATCCTGAATTACTGACCAGTTATTAAAGCATCAGTAAAACTCCCAGACTGGGACTTCTAATGATCAGTAGAATTTAAGGCCTATTACAAGGATTTCAAATAAACTCATAAAACTCACAGATAAGTGAGCAGTAAAGCTTAGCTCTCTACTTAGCTGGGTTATCAACAACAAAATCAGAATAACAAGTTCAGTTAATGCCTAAAAAGAGAAAACTGGTCTATGCAGAGGAAGCAGGTAGATCCCTTCCAAAGACCTCTATTTCTCAAAATCCCATCTCTTTACAAGATTAATACAGGATTAATATCAGTGCAGCTGTATTTTTGTCACTTTAGCTAACCACAAATATTCTGCTTCTACATGACATTACCTTAATGCTAGCTAAGTATAACTCGCCACGCTCTGGGGTTATTTGCTGTTGCAATTTTAGCTTGCGTTCATACTTTGTCCCAAGCAATAAATTAAAAAACCCCTACCTGACTAAAATAACTTTTACCAGAGCCATTTTGATCTTCCCTGTCCCTACTTGCAATTTCTGCTACCTTTGCAGTTTCTGTTACTAATATGTATAACCCCGATTAAGCAATGGAGTTAGGCCACAGGCTCTCTGCTCTGTTAGGCCTTGTGCTCTGTGAGACTACAGTCTTTGTGCTCGGGTTACAGAAGTGACCTGGATTTTCTGTTTTTTCGGAGAATCTATAAAGTGTCAGTTAGTTAATTTGGAGAGAAGAAGAAACAGCAACATACAATGCCAAACTTGTAACTGGGAGGCATAAAAAAAAAATCCTGTTAGGGGCCCAACCTGACCCAACAGAGAACACAGTAACAGCGAGAAGCTGGGCAGCGAAGACCAGACAAATGGCCTGAAAGAGTGAGAATGCATTCCCCAATGGGGAGGCCACAGTGACACGAAGTGGAAAGGATTTGGCAATATGGAAAAATTAATAAACTCTCAGAGACTCCTGTTCCAAATACACTCACTGGCTGTTGCTTCTAAAAGGAAAAAGCTGCATCAAAACTAAGAGAAAGACAGCAGGCTGCGAGTGCCCAGAAACTCCATCCCAGACTCTCCATCAAAAATCCTGTCCAGTTCTCCCTGCCCTTGTCCTGGGAGGTCTGGGCTTGTTACTTGAATCCGCAGTGTTCACTCTCACTACCAGCAATAAACAGAAACAGGAAGCAGTATGTATCAAAAGCAACATGAAAGGAGGAAGGGAGGCAGACTCGAGTGGGAAGAAGGCTAAGCCGTGACGCACATGCTCCGAGTTACTTCAGGAAACTCAGCAATAGCTGCAGCAAAGCATCAGCAACTCTTCAGTAGCTCTGCTGCAGAAGGGCATCCTGACACAGAAGCCATGGCTTACTCTTAGCAAACCAAAAAACACCATTTTTGTGAAGGACTTGAACTACTGGACCCCCCAGGAGAGGAAGCATGTAATGCAGAATGTGCCACAGCCAGAGAACGTTTCAGATTGTTTTCAAGAGGCAATTGGGTCAAACACAGTCTGATCTCAGTACCATGTATTATCGATGGCTATGTATGTCTTTCTTGAAGTGGCTCTCAGTCATTCTTCTTGTGTGGTGATCAGTTCATCTCCCATGTGGCTGCCATGTGTCTCGTCTTCCCCAGACATGTTGCCTTTTTCTCCCTGGAGCAGTTTCCCCTGTTAGCCACAGAAAAAAACAGAATTTGGACGTTTGTTCTAGACTACGGGTCAGAGCTGAAGCAGTAGCATGGACTACTTGCCTGACGCCCAGAACTCAGTCACAAAAGCATGCACGCATGGCATGCTTTGGATTTACTACCCAGGTAGAGAGGAGTCACTCTGGGCACACAGTGCAAGCTCAGTGAAATCCTCCTTGTGTCAGGGTTCCTGCACACACAGAGCTTGCACGCGTGGTGAGCCTGGCATGACCAGAGTAGGTCAGAGCCATTGCATGTGCACAGCACCCTGTGTGTGTGGGCACGTAGCTGGGTGCCAAGCTGCTGGGCAACCCAAGTCCCAGCTGCATGACAGCCAGGCTGCGGGGCCCTTTGCTGGCTCACTGTCTGAACACACAACTGATGAGGGCAGCAGTAGGACAGCCCTTTGGAGACAGTGCAAACCTACCTGTGAATCTCAACACACTCTTGACCCGGCAGCCCTGCAGCTGTAATGGTGAGGAAGGTGTAGAGAGCAGCAGCTGCCGTTGCAGGAAATAACCCAAAGTGACAGCCCTGTAAATAAAAAAAGGGATGGAGTATCTGTGAAAGGAAATATCAAATTGCTATGCTCTCTCCCTTAGACTCATGAAACTGCTTGAATAAATGTTGGCTAAATTTCCTTAGTTTTGCTAAGTCTACAGAAATTTTGTGTTACTCTTGACCTTGCAGTTGGAAATAACAAAGCAGCAAGCACAATGGAGCAGAGTTTAGTCGTAAATAAGCTGGCCCAGGTGAGTTGGTCTATCTATACAAAGCAGTGCTATGAAGAGAGACTGTCCTGAAAAAACAGCGTACTTTCATCACTCAAGCATAGCCCTCTGCCTAGGCCAATTGCCTCTTTACGTAGCTAATTAGAGCAGAGCACATTAATCCAGACACTCTGCTTATCTTGCCAGCTGCTCCACCGAGATGCAGAACACAGTTGTGTCCTCTCAGCCAGCCAGCCAGCCACAAGACAAACACATGAATGTCTGCTGTGGAAAATTCATTGTTAATACCCATTCCGTAGCTGGCAAGGTCTCATTTGTTATCAGTCTCATGGAGTGACTTCAAAAGATGATGAAAAGGTCCTTAGAAAACTAAGAATCTGGATGCACATTTAAATATGACAAACACAAAGGTGGATGTATTAACAAGACCTTTTCATGGAGACAAAAGAAGAACAAGCGTCAGGGAAATGAAGCTGGCATCCAGTCTACACAGCTGATAGCAGTGATGCTAGGTGAGTGAGTTCAGATACTCTACCAGGGCATTCCCAGGAACCAGGAAAACAAATGTTAGTGAACACAAAGTTCTCTCTTACGAATCACAGCCTCTTCACTGGTGCTTCTGGAGCACAAAAGTGCACCATCCTCTTTGGGGGAAAAAATCATGAACTCATCTTTCATAAAATAGCTGATAGAATGTTCTCAGAACTGACCTCTCTATATGGTTACTCCTTTGGGAAATTATTATATTTTTAAATAATAAAAGAGTAAAATAGCAAAAACCAAACTTACTTTGGTTTTCAATTTAACTCCCAACTTCCATTTGAAAGTTGTCCTTCTGTTAACATCAGTAATGTTTTGTATTGTTCCAGAAGTCAGACTCTGACTGTTTCATAACTTTGCTGTAGCCATGGTGTTTAAAACTTCTACTTTAGCAGTGGGGAAAATTGGTTATTCTAGGTAATGGAACTGTACAGAACAGCAGCATTTTAAGATAGTGAAACCTATAGTGAATTTTTGGTTTTGTACCTTTAAAAATCTTTGGATGGCATATAAAATTTGAAAACATCTATTTATTTTTCTTTAATTCTCTCCTTTCAATACTAGTTTCTGATGGTTTTATGAGGATTAGGCCAAAACATATTTAAGGCCTGGTTGTTTGGGGTTTTTTTTTTCCAAAAAGAGCTGGAATCTGGTCTGTAACCTTATTTTCAGTAATCTGGAGCTGCTATCAGGCCTTTGATCACACCAAGCCTTACAGACAGAAAAGTTCTACTTCAGAATTCCCCACGTGTTTGGGGATGTCAATAAAGTTCTTTCAAAGTGTAGGAAGTAACTGCTCTATGTGTAGTTTTGCTAATACCAATTACAATGGTAATTTAAAGAAGAAGGTATAAAGAAACAACTAAATGAACCCTTCTTATTCCCCTACCCACTCCAGACAGTAAACTACACACAAGCACCCAGGCACATAAATGGATGCGCACATGCACACGCATGCCACCCCGCTTCTTTGGAAAGAATACATTAAAGTATTTGTACTTTGGGATAATGAAGGAAAAATGTAAATATGCACTCTATTCTTTCAAGAAAAGCTTTCAAAATGCACATACTCCACTCCCCCTAAATTATGATAGAAGATGGGTCATAATAGCTGATGTAATAGGCAAGGAGGGAGAATGGAGCACAATTCCCTAAACTCGATAAAATAAGCAATTACTCTTGTTATCTGAATGGCTCTGTCAGTGGAGAAGTTGTCTGTGTCATAACAGAATCTAACAAAGCCTGTTGCCTTTAAGCATCAAAGGCTTTGGCCTTATTATCTTTCTAAGATGTGCATGTATAATAAGTTTTCCCAACAAATGGCAAGGAAGCGTCTCTGGCAAAATATAAAATGGTGATAAACTATGTCCAAATGATTAATTCACAGAAATTCTCCATCACACTGCAGCTACATGTGCCCGTCTCTTCTGTTATGCCCTTGGAGATTTTCATACTAAACGTATGTGCATATTTTTCATGGCCACTGATATTTGAATTGCAGCCTGCTCCCATGCAGAACATAAAACACTTCAAACTGCATAATGCTGACTAAATTATAAGTTCTCCAGTGGCCCGAGGTAGCAAGGGCCATAATAATGAGTGTGCTTAAGTGGTTTGTGTAGATTTTTTTCCCCTTTAATTTTAATGCCCTGACTTGCTGCTGCCTTCTCTAAAGCTAGGGATTGTCTCATACAATCATAACAACAGGGAAATAGAAACTGCATTACGCTTTGAAAAAATGTACAATGCAAAGCAGAAGCTTCAGTCATCAAGCACAGTGATAGCCTATTCAGCCCTGTCGGTCACATGGAATAGGAAATGCTTTGGTGACTTTGTTCATATTTGTAATCATATTTGGGTGCATAAAGACAATTCAGACCATTTTTACTGGATACACCAAAAAGCTGCGATCCTTCTAATTACATTGATATTGCACATGCAAAAAATAATTAAAAAAATTTAAAAATACACAGCTGAAGTCTCTTTTCATTAAAATGATCATGAAACCAGGTAAATGAAGCCTGCCAAAATACTGAGAACTTGACTCATGCCATTACAATAGGGCAAAGTGGACATCTGTATGAGCTGTAATGAACACGTAGTGATTTTGCAATGTTTTCAGTGTTCTGATATTGGTTATTTTTCTTGGTTTTCCTCAAAAGACAAATGGATGAAAATGCTTACACTGCAGCAATGCTCACTTCCATGGTAATTGGAAAAATATATACAAACTGTGCTAATATCCACGGATGTTTATAGTCAGGCAGATAAAAAGGGCCTGGGCACTTAACTGTTTCCATCAACTTCCCCCACCTCTAAATAGAAACCTTTTTGGCCAGCACATTGGGGAGCAAAGAGCTATAGACCTCACAAATCAGTGCAGAGGAAGACAGGCTCCTTGCAAAATCCTTTTCATGTGCCCCTCTTTTGTCCCACAATGTTTCAGGAAGCTCATTTCTATGTTCCCTGCTCTACAGAATTGAGGCAGATGTTTAAACTAATTTCTCACACAATTCAGACTGACCACCATCTGCACCTAACCACTTCATCTGGCCTACAGTCAGAGGCTCTCTTTGCAGAGGACTGAGAACTGATGTAGCTCAAGTGCTCCTATATGGCTACACAAATCTTCCTTTTGCACCATTTTTGGACCTTTTCTTCTTTGTGAAAACAGAGATTAAAATTATTTTGTAAGTAGTATCAACACTTAAACGGGAGGAATGAACACACGGACTTATGCCCTACCTCCAGGTTGCTCCAGAATCCCGGTGTGGAGGTCCTGGGTCAGGGAGCAGTAAAGGCAGCTCTGTTGGCATAGAGGAAAAGGCCTGCAGTGGCTCTGCTGACTGCCTACAACAGGGAAGAACTCCTGACGCAACACCAGGACCTCACTGGAAGTATCGTTTCTTCCCTCTGGCCTCTCCTACACATCACATTTTTCTCTGTCCATAATGGAAAGTAATGAATACATGTGTAATCATTTTACTTTCTCAAAGCCTGTCCAAAATGAGACAATAAAACTGCTGGTTAGTTTTAACACATTCTTACTGGTTGCAGTGTTTTGAACCTCTGCGGCTCTTTTCCTCAATTTAATTTTACATTTTATGTTTTAGATGTTTGGTTGAAAATACAGATTAGCTTTATTTATTTAATCTGGTTTTATACCTGAAGTAAATGCATGGCATAATTCAGGGAGTCACAGCACGGCTGAGGTTGGAAGGGATCGCTGCAGGCCATCTGGTCCAACCCCCTCCCCAAGCTCAAGCAGGGCAACCTAAAGCTGGCTGTCAACTGGATGACTGTTGACCATCTACAAGGATGGAGACTCCACAACCACCTGGCTCCATTTTCTTTGCAGCCTCTCCTCAGAGATTTGTACACATTGATGAGATTTCCCCTGAGACTTCTCTTCTCTAGGCTAAACAGTGCCAACTCTTCCAGCTTTACATCTTATGAGAGATGTTCCAGTCCCTTAATCATCTTAGTGGTCCTTCGCTGGACTCTCTCTAGTTTTCAGTCCACCTTACTTTCTGCTCAGCTAACCATACTTCATCATCATCTCAATGAGAATCTTATGGGAGAAAGTATCAAAAGCCTTATGGAAGTCGAGGTAGACAATATCCATAGCTCCCCCTTATCTACCAAGGCAGTCATTTCACTGTAGAAGGTTATCCAGGCTGTGAAGCATGACTTCCCCTAGGTGAATCCATGCTGATTATTCTTGATTACTTTCTTGTCCTTTGTATCCCTGGAAATTGTTTCCAAGATTAGCTGCTCTATCACCTTCAAAGGGATTGAGGTGAGGTTGTAGTCCCCTCAATTCTCCTTCTTGTCCTTCCTGGAGACAGGAGTGATATCTGCTTTGCACTAGTCCTCAGACACTTCTCCTAGTTGCCATGATCATTCAAAGACTAGCAAGAGTGGCCTCGCAATGACATCAGCCAGCGTCCCAGCACTCCCAGCTGATTGCCTAGTATAGTTCTGGAATTTTTCCATAATGGTGCCTTGTAAGCACTTCCTTGCTTACGTGCAAATGCTTGAGGTGACCCTGCATTATCCCTGCTTTGTTGACTTTGTTTACTATCATTTTACCACTGTTAATATTAAATAAGTTTTTGAAAGCCCAGTAAACAGGGAGGTGTTTGCTCTCTGAGCAGTTATTTTGGCCATGGGTATACATGGTTACATGTAAGTAATGACATATATATTTATTCATGATTGTTGTACAGGGCATACCATCAAAGACAGGCAAGACTGACTGACTCAGCATATCTGATTTGATTTCAAGAGGCATATTTCATAATCTCCTGAACATCTATCTGCATATCTGAATAACTGAATTTCCAATCTTTGCAGGCATAGCTAGACCGTCTATTTGGTTTAAGCACATTTTTCAATGTATAATCTCTTCAATACATTGCCTTTACTGGCGAAACTAAGTTGGTCATGTATTTTAACACATGAAAAGTCAAACAGGTGTGTCAGTTCATCAATCTGAATTCATGTGACAGAGATTTTTAAAATACAAAAACCCTAAAATTATTCTATTCGGATGTGTGCAGACCCTTGCCTGCTGAAAAAAATAAATGGGCGGTCACCTGGCTTCAATCTGTTCTTTGTCTCTTTCTCTAGCATTACTTGTCCCATATTTTAAAGAGTTGAAACAGCTGCTGTTTGGTACAGTGGAAGACTCTTGCTCTGAAGTGCTCGAGGGCACTCCAGGCCTGCAAGCACCTGCGGCACAGCAGCCTCCCTGAAGTCAAAGGTGCTTCACTCAGCCCAAGTGGACAGCTAACCTTCAAAGTGCCTTTCTGAGGAAAGTGCCAATTTTGATTTGTATCCTTATTCAGGGAGCAGTGAGTTGAGAACTCATCTGTGGCTTCAGGCAGATTTTAATTCAAAACTAAAAATACTACTCCTCCTCCTACTAAAAAAGAATAGTCAACTCCACTGATGATGTGGCACGTAGCCACCCTACATAGCACTGTTTTGAGGCAGCCATTCCAGCTCTTAAAGCTGAATAAAATGTTTTCTTTATAGTACTGAACTTTGCTTATCCTCAGAGGTTTTTCAGAAAGGGTTTGAAAATAAAGGTATATTTTACAAAATCTCACTTACAAAACAGTATGTAAATTAGTCAGGTTTCATTACGTTTTAATAAGCAGGTAAGCTTTGTTTCGACCTAGCTTCAAAAGTGCAATGTTTATACTACCTTCCACAGTAAAACAATGCATCACTTATCTCTTGGGCATTCACGTGTAAATCTTGTCAAGATCTATTGCGGAGTTTTCAAGTGTCATTTTTAGGATGAAAGATTCTCAGAGAAGTATCTCGCAAACAAACTTTCAAGAGTTGATTGATGTTTGAGGCATCTTGCTGTGAGTAAGACACTGTAGTTTGTTCAGATTAGTTTACAAGATTTCTCATTTCAGCTCATTAAAAGCACAAATGCTGGATACTAACAACTTATGGAAGTGATTTTTATGTATCCCTTTGGAACACACCCTGTGTTCCCCAGCCCTCTTAGGATTTAATATGTGATGAAAGGTTCAATTTAGAAAAGAGAAGGCTAAATTAACAATAAAATGGGCTTCCACCCAGTACTTCAAAAGAACATTTATGACATGCCTCTAAAGTTCGACCTACACTTTATGGTTTAATTAATTTCTGAGTGAAATACATGCATATTTTTCGATCCCACCGAACTACACAGGTTTTGAGCACCTACCTCCACCAGGCCCTCTGGTAAACCGTATCTACCCTTTTCTAAATCCAGACCTCGTGCTCATAATTATGCTTCAGATAAACAGTCATAAAAACAGAAACATATTTTTCATGCAAAATGCTATACAAAATGGTCGCTCAAACTGAAAAGCTTATCTGACAAGGCCCTGTTTGTGTGGCTCAGCCTCCTTGTTAAAGGTTTTCCTTTCCCCATAAGAAACAAATTCAGCTTTCCTACCAAACCCAGCCCTAATGAAACACTTATCAAGAGCAGCAAACGAGCTGATAACTTGGTAATGTGGCCACCTGTCAGTTAGGCACTGGTCCAATGTTACTGGCTGATTTCTTAGAGGCCACAGGAAAAGCATTAGTTTGTAGTAACTTTCAAGTGTAACTGACATGGGATGAATTGATCCGATGTTCCAGAGGGAGCAGGTTGCTTATGCTGCAAAATTTTAGTCTCCCCATCTTGGAACATCATCTCTTTGCAAGCTGAAATAAACTGCAGACACATGTTCCCTTTCCTTAAATTACTTCTGCTTTGATGTCGTTCATGGCATGATTTTAAGACTGCATAAATAAAATACATGCTGGTATGTTAACCAAGCACTGGGCAGAGTTATGAGTGTAAACTGTTTTCACTCATGGCTTTAAGTAAATATAAGCATCGTAAGACTGACTTTCTAGCTTCTGTGTACCACCCAGTAAAACCCTTGGCCTGGTTCTGTGAGGAATTATCCACAGCCAAAAGGAAGCCACAAAAGCAGGTACTTAAATTAACCCCTTACACATGCCCAAGTAGTCAGGCACTTTGCTCTGCTTGGATTTACACTAATGCCTCCCACACATTACGATTAGCTAATAGCTCTCCAATTTTCATCTAAAAGCCAGTCAAGCCACTTTTCTATCCAACATCTTGCCACCAGCTGAACAAATGTACTAGCTACAGTTCTTGTGGTTCAAGAGATACCATTGTCACCATCAAATTTTCCTATTTGCATAACTGAACACTTTCCAGAGCAGTTTGGCCCACCCTAAGGAGACATCGCTGAAAGACAAAAGGAATAATCACTGATTACAGAAATATTCTATTGTCAGAATTACATACAGCATTTGCTCTTTATGTTTTTTAATTCAGTTTGGAGACTGAATCCTTCTGACGATGAAGACAGGTCATAGAGCTTTAGTGATGAAAATGAGCACCTTCAATCCCCTTAATTTATAAAGAATTTAAATCTTTGTACTTCTGCAAGGGCTGTCACTTGCGTTATTTGTCCTTCTCTTTCTAATGGATAGTTCTAGTTCCCCTACGCTGATCTGAAATCTGACACATTCTTTTCTAATTAAGGACATCTAATGGGAAAGTTACACTTTCCCATGATGCCTGCTACAATAAATCCTTCTAATTATTAATGTACCCAGGCAAGTGACATCTCATTAGTTTGGGTGACTTCACAAAACCATTTGACAGGAAATAATGATGACTCAACCCTGAACCTAAATTTGGAAGAGTTTAAGCAGATCAGAGATTTTTCACTACCATAAAAATTTTTGATTCATACGGCTTAAACTAACAGATTCCCAACCTGGAGGGTTCAGGTGAATTAAACTTCTTCCTACTGCAATGGGGATGCTGACTGCAATGCAGAACAACCCTGATGTGCTTTGAGGCCTATGTGAGAATGTGCTGTTCCCATCACATCACGTTGCCCTTCCTTGAGCTTTTTATTTCTGTTTCTGCAGTAAATATGTGTCATAATGAGTGGGGCAGTGAATGCACAAAGGCAATTTTAAATAGTACTTAAAATGTGGTTTGCCACTGACTCACCGGCGTCATTTTGTTGGTTGTCCTTTCCTGTACACAAACATAGATCCCCACGTCTGTTTCAGAGAGCATTCGGGGAGCTCACCCAGCTCCCCAGGAAGCTGTCACCCCATCACTTCACATGCAGCAATTGCATTAAATGGGAGAGCAGCTGTCAGAAGGGCTCAGGTGGTGGCATTAGGCAGCTATGTCCATCCGGGTTGGCTCCTCAGCCGCCCTCTCCCTATAAACTTGGGGACTCTGTTCAAAGTACAGATAAAAAAGTACTAAGTACAGCAAAATAAGACACTGCAAATGCTTTATGAGACTCTCTCAGCACCCGAAGCCGCTGCTACGACTGCCAGGGTAGTGGGCACCCAGCAAGTCTGGCCTCCTCCCAGCCACCAGACCTGCAGCCCTTGGTCACAGTGACACCTCCCCAGCCTCCTCCCTGGTATTTGTGGCACAACCCAGGGCTGAGGGTCACACCAGCTTCCCCCACTGCATTTCAGAGACCCAGTGTGTTTAAACTACCCATCACGCTGGAGGTGAGGGCTTTGTCCCTGCTGGGAAACGTGGGGGATCCCCAAGGGCCCCAGCACAGTTGCCCGCCCAGGCAAGGCGAGGAGGGGGGAGTCTGTGAGCTCCACAGTATTTTGCTGAGGAAAGGGCCATGCCAGTGGCCAGCTATCCCCCACCTCGTTCATACCAGCTATCCCTTATCTTGTACCACCTATCATCCAGTTCATAACAGCTATCCCACACCTCCTGCCAGCTATCCCCCATCCCATCCCAGCTCCCTCCCAGCTCCTACCACCTATTCTTCATCCTTTACCAGCTATCCCCTATCCCGTGCAAGCTATCTCAACCCCGTACCAGTTATCCACGTCCCATGCCAGCTATCCCCCACCCCGTACCAGCTAACCCCCACCCCATACCAGATATTCCTTATCTCGTACCAGCTATCCTCCAGTTCATAACAGCTACCCCCCACCTCCTACCAGCTATCCCCATCCCATCCCAGCTATCCCCCACCCCGTACCAGTTATCCCCCATCCCAGCTATCCCCACCCCGTACCAGCTATCCCATACCAGCTGTCCCTATCCCGTACCACCCATCCCTATCCCGTACCAGTTATCCCCATCCCATCCCAGCCGTCCCTCATCTCCTCTGGTTTCTGCTGGCGGCCGCAGCGGCGCCAACGCCGAGTAGGCAGCGCCCCCTGGCGGGCGGCCGCCCTCATGGCGCTTCTCCGGGCCCCGCCGAGTTCGGGGCCGGGGACCGGGAGACCGGGGCTGGTGGGGGGGGGCGCGGCTGAGCACGGCGGGGCGGCCCCGGCGCCGAGGGGGCCGCCG
>NW_015090810.1:7331168-7379469 GCF_001431845.1 Calidris pugnax
TCTCCTCTGGTTTCTGCTGGCGGCCGCAGCGGCGCCAACGCCGAGTAGGCAGCGCCCCCTGGCGGGCGGCCGCCCTCATGGCGCTTCTCCGGGCCCCGCCGAGTTCGGGGCCGGGGACCGGGAGACCGGGGCTGGTGGGGGGGGCGCGGCTGAGCACGGCGGGGCGGCCCCGGCGCTGAGGGCGCCGCCGGTAATCTCACTTAATCTTTGATCATTATTATCACGGTGCTGCAGCGCGCCCTCTTGGAGCTTTCACCGAGGGAACGTTAATTTCTGCGATTGTCGATAGCCATGAATAATTCAAGGCGCGGCGGCCGCGGCTGAGGGGCCCGTGATAAGGGTATCGAGAGATCCGCGGAGACTCAAACTTTTCAAAAGTGAAGGGGAAGCTGTTGAACTCCGTCCCTGACACGTGCCCTGCCTGCATCGGCCTGTACTACTTGTCATCTAGAAAAGTCCTAAAATGCTTAATGCACCCTCTCCCTTCCTGGGACTTAGCTGGAGGCTGCAGGAAGCTGGCAAAGAGGTGGGGCTTTTTCCTCCTGTTTTCCCTTTCACGGAGCTGCCACGAGGCAGGTGGGAGTGGGCAGCGTGCCGTTTGGTGTAAGCCTTTCAGTGCAGATCCATGGTTTGAAGGTGTCTCGAGAGGTTTAGTGGGCTCATCCAGTCCCCTGCTCAAGGTAAGAGCAGTGTGTCCAAGGCATCATCCACTCCGGTCTTGAAGTCCTGCAAGGCTGGAGATTGCACAGCCTCATGGACAGCCTGCTGCACTGCCTGCCTGACTTCATGGTGAAAAGGTATCACTGATACAAAGTTTTGTTTCATCCTATAACATTTGCCTCCTGTCCTGCCCTGCACCACTGAGAGGAGCCTGGGTGAGTCTTCTCAGTGAGCTCCTCGTAGGTACCAGGAGGTTGCTATCTTCACCAGCTGCATAGCTATCCGAAGGTCCCATAAAGCCCTCTTTTCCCCATGCTGAACAAGCCTTATTCCCTCAGCCTCTCCTCACAGGGCAAGGGCTCCAGTCCCCAACCATTTTCATGTCCTTTGGTGAACTCACTCCAATTTATCCATGTCCTTCCTACGCTGGGGGTCCCAAAACTGCAGGTAGTTGGGGTCTAACAAATGCTGAGTGGAGAGCAATTGTCACTCCTCTCAGCCTGCTGCTACTACTTTCTAGGATGTTGTTGGCCTTTGCAGACACTCCATGCTGCTGTCTCATGTTGTTATGGTTTGAAGAACCCACAAAAATTTATTGTTGTTTAGACAATTATTCTCTTACCCAATGACCCCTCCCCACCCAGGAAGGGGAATTGGGAAAAAAATCAAAGAAACCCAAGGGTTGAAACTTAAATACATTTAATAGAATAAGACTAAATAATTAACATTAATAATACTAAAGAACCAGTGTTGATCCCAATACCAGCATAAAACACACAAGGATCATATTCAGCCAGTTGTGTCCCTAGGAAGCTGTGCACGCCCAGCAGGGACAGCAAATGTGGGACACTGCGAGTGCCATGGCTTCAGGAGGGAGGGAAGGGCTCAAGGGTCTGGCACATGGACAAGGAGTTCTCAGGATCACAGCCATAAGGAAGGGGAAGAACTCCTCAGCAAACTCTCTAATTTATATTGAATATGACGTTCATGGTATGAAATAATCCTTTTGGCCAGCTGGGGTCAAGTGCCCAGGTCTAGCTCCTCCTCAACCCCACACGTGGCCAGCTCAAAACCACTGAGACCTTGAAACCTGTATACCATCGCTGGCTATGAAGTAAATATTTTCACATGTTCAGACACTAGAGTCTTCTAAAAACGTGGTTTCCCCAAGCATTAGAAGAGACCTTACTAAAAGTAAAATTAGTGAGAGCAATTAATCCTGTGTCGCTCAAATCAGGACATAGGTCCACCAGTCTCTTCGAGTCCTTTTCCACAGAGCTGCTCCCCCACCACTGCATTGTTGCCTGAGGTTCTTCTTTCCCAGGTGCAGGACTTGGAATTTGTCCCTGTTGAATTCTGTAAGGTTTCTGCTGGCTCAGACCCTGTGCAGATCCAACTGGATGACAGCTCTACCCTTGAGTATATTGACTGGAACAGGCTTGGACTTACCTGCAAACTTGAGAAGCAAGCAATGCATTACCTCCTGCAGGTCATTGACAGACAGGTCATGTCCCAGGATAGACCACTGAGGTACGCCATTTACTACTGCCTGCCAGGCAGAGCATGAATCATTAACCGTTACATCAGAGTTTGATCATTCAACCAGTTTTTTACCTATCTAGTTGTCTACTCAATCCAAACCGCGGTATCTCACCTTGGATGTAAGAATATTGTGAGATACACTTAAAAGCCTTGCTAAAGTCAAACTGCTGTCCATGCATGCGTACATCTAGACTTTCTATCAAAGAAGGTGCTCAGGTTGGTCAGGCAGTTGGGAAACTTATGTTGACTCTTCCCAGTCACTTTCTTCTCCCAGCTATCATCATGAATCTTGGGAAGGAGCATGATTCAAAACTTGGGGCATGGTGGTGTTCCTGTCTGAGCACCAACACACATGCTTTTATAGTGTTTTTACTTTCTCATTTCACCATCCAGAAAATACTGAGCAGCTCAAAGAGCAGTTTACCACTAATGCTGATGTTAATTCTTCCTGGAGCTTTCTGTTGTCAGCGTTGGTCAGTGCATAACCAGCTAAGGATGAAATATTACTAGATGTGTATTGCTGAAGGGAAACTCTGGCAGAAAATTGATTTACTCAACATCACACAATGTGTCTGTTGTCAGGGCAGGAGCAGAACTCAGGATGTACTCCCTCCTGGTCACACACTCATTCCCAAAGTCATCATGTAACAGCTATTGCCAAGAACATAGTCTTCCATTCACACCCGTGAGACAAATAAATACTTCTTCCATCCAGTGACCTCAGCCTGAGGTTTCATTGCATTGTAAATATACGTGTCCAATTTACAAACAAAAAAGCAACACAATAGGGAAGGGAATTATCTGGATTGCAACAGGCACTTGGCTCTGAGAATAAGCACTTACAGGGAATGCGATCTCATTGGGGAATGTTAAAAAACCTAGGATGCCAGACTGAAAAAAGCAGGTACATAAACTGAAGGTAGCAAAGTGGACAAAAATATTTTTGTTGGAAATGGAAAGTAAAAATTTCTTATTTGGTTTTTTTATGGCAAATTTCTGTATGTGGGTGATTTTGTTTTGTTTTAAAAAATACTACTTTTCAACAGAAATGTAGTTATTCAGCTCTCATTCATGTTTCAAAACTTTCTATGCAATTTTTTATTTGAAAATGCAAAAAGCACAGCAGAGTGTCTTTCTCCTCTTTTTCCCTTTCTGAATCTTTTTCCCTTTCTCCATCTAAGAAATCACAGTTGTCTCTTTGCCAGAAGAGTTCTTAAAGGCACAAAATGGAGAATCTAGATTTTTCTGTATCTGTGTGGAAGTACACCTGCACAACATGGGGAACCATTCACAGAAAGTGAACACGGCATTACATGGATTTCCATCCTACCATCAGCTCTGGCTTCTGTATTTGCTTTTCCCTTGGCTTTTCCTTCCTGTAAGGAAGAAGTAAGTTGCAGCAGAAAGCCAAGAATGCGTTTGTGAAACAGCTGTGTGACCCTTCCTATCCTGCACGTTGTCTTCAGGAGAGAAAGAAGGTGTTAAGTCGTGCTGTGCTTATGCACAGTTCTCCCAAATTAATTTAAAATATACACATGTACATAATGACTAACGTATGACAAGGCTATTGCTAATTTCCACCTAATAAACAGGCTAAATCCGTTGCTCAGTTTTGTTGCCATATCCAGCCAAGTCAGGGTTTTCTTTTCAGTTTTCTTTTGTCCTCTTTGTCCCCCCATCTCTATGTATGAATTGCACTTTGTGTTGCTTTGCTCCAACAGAAAAGAAAGGCAATATAAACCAAGGCCATTAGTAACATTTGTGATACTTGTTTTATCAAATGACTACGTACCAGGTCAGAGAGGGGCAGGGCCATTGAGGTGCTGAGCAATGGCAGAGAGATTGCCAACAGGGAGGTGAGCTCCAGCAAATTCAAGTGACATCCAAAGGAACACAACAGGCACTTCCTTCGGCTACTTGTCCAAGAACAGACCTACAGCCTCCTTGTGTAATCATGGTGCTTGCGCAGACATGATGCAGTCCCTCACGGTGGCTAGGATGCTCCATTTCTAGATTATCTCCGCCCAGATCCTGGCACTGCTCCCCACACTTAAATCCAGAGTGCCTCCGATTTGGTGGTTACACCACTAGAAATCAGGCCGGCATTTAGCTCTTTAGTTCACTACTTATTTACTGGAAGGCACAAAGGGACATCCCTTTATTTTTTAGAACTTCTCAGCAAGCATATTTGCCTCAAGTGAAAAATCATTATTATGTCTAAGCAGTGCTATCACAAACCCCAGCACATTTAGGAGCTGTCATGGGGCACTGCCTAAGCCGAGAACACCGTTCTCCTCTAAACTGAGCAACCGATTGACAGTATTAACATTATAAGTCACTATCTTTGTCTGATTATCAAGGTTAACATCTCAGGGTAATTGAGAAGGTGCATCTCTCCTCAGGCGGAGGAAATAAGGCAGAGCTTGGCTGCAAGTAACTGTTGCTGTGTGGAAATCAGCACCCGGAGCCATTGGCTTCCCTCAACGTTGGACTCAGGTGTGCTGGCTGGCGGAATCACACCGCTCCTCAGCATGACTTCACGCCCTCTTATCTGGGTAAAACACAGGAAAACACCTGTGGCTACGCTAATAAGAGCCATTCTATTACTGCAGGATTTGCTATCTGTTTCTAGATCTAATAGCTTATTTCCTAACTGTGCGTTTATTTGAATGAATTTGTTTTATTGTACTTGTCAGTGTGGGGAGTGCCAAGAGTGATGTTAACTCAGTCTAGGAAATGTAAGATAATGCAATCTTCAGTATAAGTTTTTTTTTCAGAATATTCAGAGCCCACTGATGTCTCAGCCATTTAAAACAGACCCTCACTCGCTTCACGATGACACTGGGCATGCATCAATGCTGATAACACCAAAAAAAGTGTTGGCAAATTTTAGCTGGAACCTGTTCACTCACCTTGTCCGAGAAAGTGGAAGGAGGATCCCAAAGTTGGTGGCTAAGAAGCAACACAGCATGCTCCAAGACTGGGAACCATGAATACTATCACTCTGCAACTGAAATGATGGGATGCTTGGAATATAGCAGACAAACTAGTATGAAGCTGACTGTAAGATGGTGTCTACAAACCACCAGAGGATGAGCAGAGGCGTATGCAGAACACTCGTAGTAGTCTGAAGGGGACACACAATGACAAAATATCCTTACATGATATTCCAGAAGATGTTGTATGATATACACAAGCCCATGGGACTTGATGGGATGCACCCACAAGTACTGAGGGAGCTGTCTGGTGCCATTGCAAGCCCACTCTCAACTGTCTTTGAAAGGTCATGGTGTGGGCAAAGTTCCTGAGGACTGGAAGAAAGCACAGGTCATTCCTATCATCAAGAAGGGCAAGAAAGAGGATCCAGGGAACTGGAACCAATCAGCCTCGCCTTGATTACGGGGAATGTAATGGAGAAGATAAATCCTGGAAATCATTTCCAAATATTTTAAGACGGTGCTTGGGAGTAGTCAGCGTGAATTTATAGAAAAGAAAGAACATCTGACCAACCTGATAGCTTTCCAAGATGACTGTCTCAGAGGATGAAGGGAGAGTAATGGATGTGTTCCCAGACAACCAGCTCTAGGTGGCCTGCTTCAGCAGAGGGGTTTGGACAAGATGATTTCCAAAGGTCCCTTCCAGCCTCAGCCATTCTGTAATTCTGTGAAATTAATCTGTGGCATTGTTAAGGAATACAGTTTGTGTGTGTGCTTGACACAGGCACCAAACAAGCAATTAAAATGCTATCATTAAAATGACAGGAGATATACGATACAATGTGTTAAGAGCATCTATAAACTAGAGCTGTATTTTGCATCCTGTGGCCCAGACAGCTGGAAAGGTGGACCTCTGCATATGCCATTACCAGCACAGAGAATGATGCTGTTTGTTCTGTGTCTGAGTAAAGGTACATGAGCAATGGATTTTGAACTAAGTCTGTGATAAAAAGTTCTTTGGAGTCCTGAGCTGCTGAACAAAGTGAGTCCCAGGGCATTCAATATTAATTCTGACTATTCAAGAAACAGCCTAAGGGAGAGACAGAACCTGAAAAGTAAACCAGTAATCCCAATCTAGTAAAAATATTACCTGTACTTTTATCCCTAACTTTTTTTCAATTTGTTTTCTTTATATTCCACCTTCCCCTTCTTAGGGCAAACTGGCAGCAGAGAGTGACTTGGGAAAAACATGCATGAATAAATCTGTTGAGAACAACTGAAGTCAGGCCCACAGTGACCAAATCCACTGCACTTTGGTGGCTTCTCTCTGGGCAAAGCGGTTTTGTTCTGCAGCTCAGCAAAATGGAAGTCTCTGCTCCAGCTGATTGCAGGCCACCGATTCCGCGGTGTTACAAATCACTTAGGCTTACTAAAAACAACAACTCACAGCCACATATTAAGTATATGGAACAATACAGAATATTTTTAGACCATTTACAATAAAGTGCCTTGAATGGGCCCATTTTTCTACATTCATGTCTACCCTGCTCCAGGAGAGCACCAGCCACTTGGCTAACAGCCATGACATGTATGTGGCACTCCTCTTCAGACCAGACAGACCTATTTTGAAAGTGTTGTACAGATCTGCTGATGAGAACTGAGGGGAAAGAGAAGCCAATTAAAATGCAATAGATGCCATGTTGGGAATACGGCAACCATACTTCAAAAATCTATTTGCTTTTGGTTTTATTGGCTGCGTGTTAATTCCGTTAAGTTTTAATGCACACTGGAGTGCTGCGAATGGCAAGTGGCAAAAACTGCTTTGAAACAATTCCTTGCTGTGACACTTTAAGGAGAACATTGCATTAGCAGTTTATTTCAATAATACAAACTTCCATGAGACTGGAAATTAAGCATTCCAAATGAGCTTTAAATACAGCGTAAGAAGTTTCAGGTTTAATGGACAAAGCCTGTTCCCACTAAATGTACCCTTGTACTGCCAAGAGGGCTCTGAAATAAAATAAAACCTGGAAGTGGCAAGTTTGAGGCTATTAGTGTCAGAGCCAGACCAGATAAGCAATTCTAAACTCAGGTGATCTTGGTATTAAAGAAATCTGTTTGCATCAACTTTTATGTTCCCCTTCACTCTGGAAACCAAAGCTGTTCCCTTGAGAAGCTGCCTGGCTCCAGAGGCGTTTGCTGAAGCACGAGAAATCCTACAGATGACTGCTTGAATCATTTCCAGACAACAAATCTGATCTTGATTAATGTTCAAAGTGCAGGGAAAAAAAAAAAAAAAAAAAAATAATTTCAAGACATCTCAGGGTTAACAACTACAGAATAGTCAAGTCCGTAATTCGGGACTGAATCAGAACAAGAACTGTTTCTTGCAGTGTTTACTTCTTCAGAAAAACCTAGAAGGTATCACTTTTCATTATGAGGTAAGCAAACTTTCCTAACAAAGAACTTCATTTAAACTAGAAAGGAGGACACGGAAAATGAACCGCAAACAGGAAACAGCTTTTCACCTTTGAATGTCTGTGACAAATCAGGACAGGCCAATGAAACGATGGTCTCCATCTCTGAACGGTCTCTTTGTCCTAATGTCCGTTTGCAACAAACAAACCGATCATACCCTTCACTCAGTGTCACACCTGGCACCCCTTACGGGTCCTTTGAGTGCCTTCAGGCATGCAAGTGCCAGTGGACATCTGGACAACTGAATCGAGCTTCTGGTCTAGGCTGGTCAGATACTGGCTCTTGAGGTGACCCCCAGTGCCCACAGAGGAGTTAATTAATACAGGTACCCGCGCCAGCCCTCACACACAGACACATCAATGTAGGTGTCCGTCTCAAATTTGCCTCCTCTCAGGGCCACAGAAGGTTGCCACAGTAAGCAACCCAGATTATTTCTCCACTTATGATGGCAGCTAAATCAGGCAGAAGGAACACAACACCTTTAAGAAATAAGTGCAGCAGAAAATATAAAAGGTTTTCAAACTCTAACACGTTTTTGTTCCTCTGTTAATAAAGCTAACTCTGCAGACAGTGGGACTTGTTGATGGGACAGTCTGAGGAACCCTTTCTACCTGTTGTGTAAACACAAAAAGCCTACACTTGTGCAACAGTTAGTCTCCTTTGACAGCACTGTGTTGTGTTTAAATCTCTTTGCTGCCTGTTCTTTGATGTGCTTTGGCTAACATTCCCAAATTTATAGCTGTATTTATCCTCGGTCACTACGTAGCTTAGAAATTGGTAAATATATCAACTAGAGGAACTAAAGCCTAACTCTCCCCTGTCCTAGACCAATGTCTTACAGGGCCACACTCCACAAATGTTGAATTATTTTCTGCAGAGTAAGATAGATTCAGCCAGAGGAATGAAGCATGCCCCTTGCCTTACAGCCTTGAGGTACCTACACCAGTGGTATATGTGAATTGGAACCCTCTTAGATTGTAAAAAGAATGCATTTCTCAACCTTGCAAAGTGTTTTTCACCCTGAATCATTGTTCAATGTCTTCTTGAAAAGGACCTGAAAAAAAGGGAAAAAAAAAGAACAACCATCCCTTCTATTTAGGTGGGATGGCTGTTCTTCTCCTTCCAAAGAATAAGGCCCACAAGATCTTAACAGGAACAGCTGAAGCCTTCTCACCTTGAGGTTTCCCTATTAGCAGGCTTAAGGTGACTCTCTGCAGATGGTATGTTTGGAGTGACACCTGTTGCATTAAAAGCACAAAATCATATGGGGAAACTGTGCTGCCACAGGGCCCATAGGAACGAGGTAGTAGGTGAGATGTTTTGACTCATTACAGATAATTTTAATTGCTCAACAAAAATTTGTATTTACTAAGCAGAAAATTACTTCCACTCATAATTACTGTAATAGACCTTTCAAAAGTATTACAAAAATAAAGTTATAAAATTGTTTCTTAAGGATCTGCTACTGTTACTGTTCAAAAAAAATCCAGCCAGTATCAGTTAAATGGCTTTATTCTCAAAAAAACCAATCAGGAATATAAAATATTTTCACACTATTTCTGTTTAAATATTGGTGACTGATTATGCATTTCCTTAAATAAAGTGCTATTTTTACAAATAGGTATTTCATATTCACTTTTACTGCTGCTCTAACCTCTTACTATTGAATAGATAAAGTGTATTTTGGTTAATGAAGAATGCAGCATTACTTTTTTCTTTATATTCCTCCTCATGAAACCATTACATTTTCAATTTGGATTCCTTCATCTGTATCCAGTCAACAGAGGCATATTCAGTTTATGTATTTCTCCATGTAGAAGCTCTCATAATTTGTGGTAGTTCTCATGCCTTCTTTCACACTCTGCTGTTCTTGACTGTGCCCATGCAGGCCTCCTATGGGTTCTTCATCTACGGGCAGGAGTAGATTGAAAACTTGAATCTTCTTATACGGTCATTCATTCTTCCTGCTCTTCTGACTTTGTTCTTCGATCCAGACCACTGATGCCTCAAACAGTTAATCATTTAGGCTGGATTGTAAAAGCAATCACTTCATTATTTTCTTTTATTCTTTGTGGCATTTGAACTTTAAGTACGTTACTGCAGAAAGTCCTACACAGGTGTAGTTAGGACTAACTTTTCAAATTTTCATTTGTACACTTGGATTTACTCAGCCAGATGCCAAACTTCACCATAAGAAAAAAAATCTTCTTTTCCAGTAGCTACCTTTTAGGAGAAACAGCTTCTTGTGGTTTTATAGAGCAGCCAGGTGCTGTAAAAAAAGAAAAACAAAAATCTGAAAACCTGCAACCAGCAAGACTCACAGCTTTAAAGATGACAGAGTAATTCCACAACTACTGGAAACAGGCCCATGTTATACCAGACTCCCAACAATTTTAACCTGTAATTCATTTTACTCATCTTAAGCCCTCTGCTGTAGGGAGAAGGTACGAAAAGTCCAAGTCACATGTGAAAAGGCCATCTACTGCCACAAAACCTTTCCAGTGTCTCTCTCTTCTCAATGTGTGCCTTTCTAGCAAGTGACTACCCAAATCCTGTATGATTTTTATTTTCAAGTCTATATTGGCTTTTCTCCTATTTTTACTTCTCACTCTGCAATCTCTCTAACTCCCTCCTTTGGATAATTTTCATTTGATATTTTTGACTCTGAATCCAACAGTGGAAAGCAAATACACAAATGACTCCCCACTCTATTCCACTTTATTCTGTCACATCTTTTAAAATACCTATATATCTGCAGATTCATATGTGTAAGTAGGTATCAATATGCAACATACTATTATACATGAAGAGAAAGCGGAAGACCAGGATTACCGCTAAGAATTATAGACTGAATGGCACCACATTCTTTTTTTACCATAGGCATAGTTACTCTTCATTTAACTTCTATCTGGAGAATATTCAGTTTATTCTTTGGGTAGCTAAATCCCCCATTTGTTCAACACCCCTTCTCGATGTTGGGGTGTTCTCTTTTCTTCCCACCTGTTATAAGAGAAGTGTTATGTTTAGGTGGAGCAGCTGGATGTCTATACCAAGTGAAGAGCCTCATCTTTTTCTTTCTAACATTTCAATAAACTTCAATAACTTCAATAAACCCTGGTCTACTGGGAGATGTCCCTGCCCATGGCAGGGTGGTTGGAACTCAATGATCTTCCAACTCTAACCATTCTATGATTCTATGATTCTGATATTAGAAGGTAAACTAAGCTAACTGGTAGTTAGCTTTACCTCCAACAAACCTTTGTTAATATTTTTTGTAACGAGGTTAGGAAATGCCCCAGGGGAAGAAGATTGTGTCCCTCGGAGCACAAGCCTTGGATGATCTCTTGCTTTTTTCATGTCATTTTTGTAGAAATGACAAATTCTGCTACAAGCCCCAGACTCAGACAAGGAAACTCCATGAACGGTTTCCACTTTTTACCACAGATCTAAAACGTAACACTTCTTTATATAGGTATTGTAATTAGCACATGAGATTTTATTTCTACTCTTCCGGAAGAAATCATTTCAGTTGGTTTGCTCCTTTTTTCCAGCATATAATTTCACAGAATTCACATGAACTTTTTTCAGCTTTTTGTTTCATATTTGGGAAGACCGTGCTGAGATACAGCTCTCTTTCCTTTGGTGTCAGTTTCTTCAATGAACGGGCAGACCACTGGCAGATCTAGTCAACCTCTTAATTATCCACTTGATGACTGCATGAATCTTGACTCTTTCCCCTCAACCCCCCCAAAAAAAACCCCACCTAATAATTAGGCCTGGCAATTGGGCATTCAAAAAGTGTGGTTTTCTTTTTTACCAGAATCATGTAAGCAAAAAGTTTACCTCAAACTACAAAAATAAACATACCCTGGGGTGACAAAATTTTTTAAATCCAGTTTTCTCAGAAATCTGGACTTCATGCTGCCACTTGCTGTTTCATTGAAGTCGTAGTCCAGGCCAAGGAGGAGCATTTTGTTCCTCAAAGCAGACATTTTGCCTCATGCCTCCACGGGCTGGTCACCTGCTCTGAATTTAAATGGTGAAGCAGCAAGCTAATTCTGTGTTTGTCTGACACAGTTCTCTGGGTTATAAAGAAGCAGTACTTTCCTAGTAGTTTTTCTTGTCAGGGACAGGGTGTTTAGCACACATTAGCAATTTTTCAAGCCATAATTTTTTCCCTTCAAAACTACTTAAGTGTCAAAGGAACCCACAACACTCACTCGTGGAATTAATTAATTTTGGCAGAATTTTCTGAAGGTCACAAATTCATTTACATTTAAAAAAGAGACAGAGGCAACACTCCATGCAGGTACCGTTCGCCTATTCAGAATACAGACAAGAACTATGGTGCTCCCGAACCTCACAGCTTATGGGCTCAGTAACCACTGAATTATTTATACTGCAATGAGGGCAGTCATCTGCCTCATGCGGTTCAGGCAAGGTCTGGAATATGGAGCTCCCACAGCCTAACCACGTATCACTCCCGTGGGGTGGGGAGGACGCAGTCTCAGTATCCTTCTGACAGAAAACAAATGTATGTCAAAGCCCGTTTTCTGTAAAGCAGAATCAGCTCACTTCCAGCCCCAGGGATGACACAGCAACTGATGTACAAAGGAATCTCTCTCCCAACTGTGAGATTTGTTATAATTGAAATAGTTCATCTGCCAAAACCCAACAAAGGCTCAACAACTTTTCTATGAGTTCTTGTAGTGAGTATCACAGCGAGTTCAGAAGCAGTGACCTCAGCAGGAGGTGCTCAACCAAAAGCAAGCTGAGGATACAACCCAGAAATTTATTTTGAACTGCCAAAAATACATCGAGAAGAAACTGTAGGACCTTCTCTAAAAAAGCCTGTTGCGTGAAATTAGTTATACCATCAAACCTCTGTTTCTGGTGGTCTTGCTTTTACTTATTCTGCGTATCGTTGTCTTCCTTTTCCTGCATTCCTTAGAAGCACAAATGTAGGTAATCACTGCAGTTCTCTTTTCCATTCTAGAAATACTCATCTAGAAGCTCTTCTATTTCTGTTGCCTCCCATCTCATACCAGGTTGGAAAGAGCAGCAACAGCTCCTGACTCAGTGGCAGGAGCAGAGGGGCTGAGCCTGGGCAGTGTCAATTGGGGTATTTTGAGGGGAACTGAAAATAAGGGGGCACTGGAGCTACAGATGGGGAAGGATGTGGAAGCTGTAGATATTTGCAGGCTTGGTGGAGGTAGTCAGACTACAGACCTCCCACAATTACAAGTGACTTTTCCAGAAAGGAAGGATTTAGGTTCTTTTCTCCTGCTTTTTCATTATTGAGTCTTATGCATATATTCAGATTGTGTTTCATTATCTTCTTTACACCCCTACAGGCTGGAAACTTCACGAAAACAGAGCTACACTGGCAGCCGCTCTTTTAGGTACTGAGCTTTTAAAATTACTCAAAATATTGAGGAAATCACAGTGATAGGTGTGTAAACAGTGATAGCAACACAGCTAGAAGAGCAGGACGCTTTGATTATCCTGTGAGCTGCCATCTAGCTTTCTAAAAGGGCAACGAACCACCTTTCTTACTAACAGCGTCCAGACAGGCTCCTAGGAAGAGCTCTAGAGAAACCAGCTGTTGTGGACCATAAAAAAAGCATAAATATTTCACATTCTATTTTTCACATCACAGGAGGCAGCCAGTTACAGATGCTATGATGCTAATCAATGATTAGAGTGTAACAAGCTAGAGAAGTAAGTTCACATCAGAAAAACTAAATGTATTCACCACGGAGAAGCTTCAGAAGGTTCCCATTTCAGAAGATGCCTTTACGTAGGAGTCCAAGGTCTCAAAAAGCAAATAATAACAAATTGCTGAGCCAGATGTTCTGGATTAAGCAGCTGAACAGCTGAGTACAGAGCCCAGGTTCTTGTTTACATTGTCACATAACCGCAAAGTGATAAAAGTGATGCTCATTTTTTTTTAATGGTTCAAGAGGAGATCCAGGGAAACACAGCCCCGTGAGATGGCCAGTAATACCAGGCGGATTAGCATGAACTATAACAAAGAATCTGAAATTTTGTAGAAAACAGTCAAAAAGGGATTTGAAGAGTCTTGCCTCAACAACACTGGAATTCCTTGAAGATGTCAACAGTCTTATAGATAAAAGAGATGCAACTGATTTTTAAAAGGCATTTCACATGGTTCAAGGCCAGTTCTTAAGACAATAAGGAAGCCACAGATTTCTTGTGTGGATAAATTATTGGCTGGGAAGGCAGAGGACAGAAGGTGGGAGTAAACAGTGATTGTTTTTTCCATAGCAGAGAGACTCACCACTAGCATTTCCACAGGGATCTGCACAAGGACTCAGGATATTCAATATAAGATTTCAAAAGGGCAGGTAGAGTGAAGTGAAGAACTTTCGTAAGTTATTCATGTAAATAAAAAGAAAGGCAAACAGAAGAATGACAAAAGGACTTCATGAGACATCAGTGCCCAGTCAATAAGATGGCAGACAAAATTTGATTAAGATAAGTATGAAGTAATATGAAGTAAGGCATACGGAAAAAACAGTATTCGAGTGGTTATATAAAATGGTAGCATCTGAGCTTGAACTCACTAGTTGAGCTGGGTAAGAGATAATTTTAATTAGTACCAATTCAGTCTTCAGTTATAGCCAGAAAAGCAGAGTACTAGAAATAACTAGGAAAGGGCAAGAGAACTGAAAACAGAGAACACAACTGAAAACCACACATCACTGTGTCATGTGTAAATCCACAGTATGCTTACAACTTGAATATTCTATTCTAGGCTGCTGTGTCCAAATCTGAAAGGATATGGTAGAAAAGGAAAAGAGCATCAGAAAAACTATGGTGTAGGGAACGATTAAGCAGCCTGTAAGTCTTCTGTCCAGAAAAAAACATGACTGAGGAAGAGTATCACGGGTATCTGTAAAATCATCAGTGGCATGGAGGCAGCGAAGAGGGAATAATTGTCTACTGTATCTTCTGATCCAGTAGGATGAAGTGAAAGAAGTCAGAAAATGGCAAGTTCACAGCAAATGAAAGCAAGCAGCTCTTCACAGCAATGTCAAATGAGACTGGATGATAAAGCTGAACACACCTGTATGGACCCTGGACGTGGCTCAGTCCAGCTGCTCTTATGCTTTAAAACGTTAGACATTCTTGAAAACTACTTCAAGTTCCAGAGACTGCTACTTTTTACAATAAAAAGCAGCTTACCTGGTGCAGAAACTTCTCTTATATACATGTTCTCTTCCTCTTCCTTTTCTGTTAGAGCTTCTGTTCCTGTTTCACGGTCAAATCTGTTTCATGGAGCTCTCACACACAAAACTCCAAAAGATAGATCTCTGATGGCAGCCTCCTTGCAGCATCAGCAGGAGCAACTGTTGCCTCCATTCTTACAAAAAGGATGTTCTCCCCAACTCTCTGTCACCGTTACCATCTTTTGCTGTCTTCCAGACACTTAAGCTCCCTGGTTAGGAAGTTGCTTGGAGACACAGTACATCTGTACCCTTCTTCAGCTCTTGAGTAATTCCAGTTCATTGCACCATGTTATCAAATCCCAAGTAGCAGCTTCTGCTCACCTAGTTGTACCTACAGAAGAGGCTCTTCAAGCCTGGGATGTTATCAAGAGACATCCAGAAATTCTCACGTACGCTGACTACTCTGAGAACGGGAAGTAAACTGCATAATGCACACAGTGACACCTGACAGGGGCTTTCAGCCAAGCAGACTATACAGAATATAGAAAGTAGCCCACACTGACAAACTACCCCAGCAATGCCCAGCTTTCCCCAAGACAACAGTAGGACAACACTCGCTATCAAGTATCTAGTGATATTCAACTGACAGACTGGAACAATGGGACTAGCTCATTATTAAGGCCTCCAAAAGCACACAATACCTGAAATATTATTTAACATAACCACTAAACAAATGATATGATTTTGTGAGTGGATGGAAGCAGCAAAACAAGCAACTGAAGAGGCACTTTAACATGGTGAATTTCCTGAGGCCATTCAGTGGCTTTCATGTTCCTCCTAAAACACGGATCCAGAAATACACATATGAATAAGTTTTTCCCCATTTCTTAACCTTGAGTAACAGATGTGTATGTGCCTTTGGCCCAGGTGCCTGGCAGGACAGAGATTTGCAACTTTTATATCTAGGGGTGACTGCAGTAAATGTATTCATTTGTTACGGGTCAGCAATACCTTTCTGGCCATTTTGATTATAGACAGTACATTTTAAAAGACAGTTTCTCCAGCAATGGCTAGCAGTTAGCACTCCAAAGAAACCAACTACAGACAATTATATAAAAATATTACCTACACGAAATAACTAAATGCATACATACATGCTATCAAACCCCAAACAGCAGTTATGTTAACATAATTAACATAGCTATCCAAACTAGTATACTAAATTGTAAACCTTGAATATATTTAATCTACTTGATCACAGTAAGGAAAAATGTCTTCTATAAAAAGCATGCAAAAGTAACTTACGTATCATACAGAAATGCACCTCCCACTGCTGCTATATATACTAGATATATACAGCATACTGTATACCAGAGTTTGCCATACTTACATCCATTTTCTGTGTTTAGTAACGCATAACAAAAATTATATGCTTATTTCAGACAGTACTGAAATGTGTATAAAAATCTTGCAGGTATCTCTACCTTTTTACCTTGAAATCTTCTCTTCAGTCTCAGCAACAGACACCAACCCGCCCCAATTATTAGCCCAGAAAGCAGTTAGCTGGCTTGTTTGTCACATTCTTTCTTCCAGCCAATATTAATACAAAGTATTCACAACTGTTCAATTAATTTCAGGTGCTACTTACACTGGGAATGACCTGGAGGTCGCGTGTTACTAACACTACTCTCAAAGGAAGAGTGGAAGTTGTGTATAGTTTCTTGTAAAATCTGTCTCTCTCGGCCCTGTAAAAGCACAATAAATTAAAATAAGGTATTCTTAAATTTCTGTAAAAAATTAATTAATTTATTAAGAGTTCACAAAAAAAATGTGTAAATACATCTGTCTATGCCTAGAGAGTCACAGTGTACTGTTACAAATAATAACAAATCTTTACCTCCCAGATACATATAAAACCCTGCAGTAATCTTTTAATGAAATTACCAGACAGCTACAGAAGCATTTTCATTACTTTCTTCACAGCTTTATAGCATGGAGCATCATCCACCTTCCCTAATTTTTAGCTTTATCATTTGCTGTTGTTGATCTTCACTTGGTGAAATTATGTTTTGCTTAGCTGAGCTTCCAGTATCAGAGAGAGAATGGACCTCAAAACCGCAAAAGCAGCTGAGAAGTCTCAACAGGCCTAAATACAGAGATGCTCCAGTCCATAATCTCTCTGACAAGAGCACTCCTTACTGAATGCCATTCTTTGCAAATTCATTTCTGTCAATATAAAGTTAAAAGGCAACAAAAGTGTAAGGAATGAGAGAAGTGCTGTTTATCTAATCACAGAGAAATCAAAAACTGTTAGGCAAAACAAAGGAGACCTTTCTTTCGACATTATATTCTCCAGCTGGACTATAGTGGCCAGGTGATTCTTTTTAGCATCACTGAAATCAATACTCAGTAACTGCAATATTGCCTATATTTATGTTAACAGTAGCTTCTGATAAAATTTCCCATAGTCTGTAACAGAACTGTACAGTAACTAAACTAGGAAAGGGTTAATGAAAGAGAACAAACAGGGACTGCCACAAAGGAAAATATTTTCACTAATCAAATACATTAAATGTTTTGTTTGGAAAACATTCTTTTGAGTTTTTTAACTAACACCTGCAACTCGAATTTTGAAGTGTATGTTGAATTAACAATATAAGCAAACCTTGAATTAATTTACTCAGTACTTCAAAATGTACCTTTCCTGCATTCAGTTCAGAAATAGCTGCCAAAATTTGCTGCCTTGACCCATCAGTTTTAATACCCAGCTCTTTCAGATCGCCATCAGTAAGCGTAAGGAAGGCTTCCATATCTACCTGCATATGAAAAAAATAAAAGAAAAAAATAAGACAAATTTACCTAGGCAAAGATTCACTATTACAGGTTAAAAGTAGTAGGTTTTTATAATTGTATAGACTTACTGTAAATATTACGCACAGAAATATTTTTAATCAATTACCAGCACCAAATGGTACCCACTTTACTACTTGGTTGTCAGGTTTAAAATCTGCTGTTAATAATTCAATTAATTCTGATAGTATATTTAAAATGTTAATAGACTATTTTTTTTCAGACAAGCTTTGTCAATACAACATATATCCTCTCCACAAAAACTGCTCTACTTAGAGCAGCACCTAGCCAAATAAGCCCAAGATTTCTCTCTTCTCTGTCTCCCTCCATCCCTCCAAGCATTTTTGGAATTTCAGAATATACTGTGTACTTTTCCAGTGTCTCCTGAGGAAAACCTAGGGTTTGCTCATATATCAGGTTTTTATTATATCAACACATCCATAAGGCTCTGATACAAACAAACATCTAAAACTTTTCATATTGATATAACCTTCACACACGGAGAATATTCATTTCTACAAAATGCTCCCTTGCCTATCATGTAGGAGAACAATAAGCCCAGTGCATTGTGATGCCGCTAAAAAAAAATATCTGTGTTTGTGGTGCTGAATCCTGAACTCTGCAGCAATGTCAATTTATTGTATTCCATTCACTACCCTCTGCCTTTGGATAAACAAACACACAATTATTGCTCACATCTGATAATTTTTTAAATATTGTAATGAATTAATTTTACTTCTTTTCAGGTATGTTTCCTTTCATTGTTTCCTTCAGGCAAGTCACTGTCACAGCCTTCATCTACAATGATATCTGGGTTCCCCAATTTAATTCTCCTGTTGTTTATTCATAGCGGATAAAGAAGGGAAAGCAGCCATCCCACTGACTCACACCCTGCTGTTCTCCATCTGCAAATGAGGTTCCAGCCGTGATTCCAGGGATAATACAGTATATCCTATAAACTGTTTAACCACATTGCATATAGATATACACAGAAAAAGCAGAGTTTAAAAACAGAAAAAAAGAAGAAAAAAGAACTGAAACACCTATTTGCATCAAAACAGTAGGTTCAGTGTAAAAAGCACTGATATGTCAGTATCCTAGAAAATGCCAGGAATACCACTTGGTCCAAGTTTCAAGGTTCTTTCTGCAACCAGAAATAGTTGTAAAATTAAATGTGAGATTCTGGATCACAATTCTGATGCAATGTGTGCCATACACCCTACTTTTTCTAAAACAGTAGAAAATAGATCTTTTTGAAAAGACATACCTCTTGTTCCTCAAAAATAGGCTGGTATTTCTCAAGTGACAATTTTTTAAGGATGCCAGTCAGCTCATCTGTAGTAATAGAAAAGAATAAGAAAACAAAAAAAACCCCATGGATCAAGAAAGATTGTAGTGTTCTCTGCACTGTTAACTGCTGAAAATATATATTAAAACATATATTCAATGCAGTGATATATGATACTAAAAACCCAATCACATTTATTCTGCAACAGAAATTAAAGTATTGGCTTATTGTTTTCTTACCTACTTCTGCATACTGCAATTCCATCTAATCTTACCTTGCTAGGATAAAACTTTTCTGTTGTATTGCTCTTTCTTCTTCCTTAAAAGGATCTTAAAAAGCCAAACCACTAAGGACAACTTAGGCATTTCAATGCCTAAAACGCAGGTGCTTGGCCCCCCATGGCTGACCCAGGTCATGCAGATTAGACAGCAAAACTCCTCAGGTAGGCAATGAACTGAATGGCATATTCCCAAGTCATGATCCAGGACAGCAAAGTGTAGAGCAAGCAACCACCCAGTTGCTCATTCAAAACAGTAATACAAGGGCATATCTTCTACTGGCTTTGCATAGCAAGATTTTGGTAGCTGGGGAGCCTACAGGGGTGGCTTTTTGTGAGAAGTTGCCCAAAGCTTTCCCTGTGTTTGATACGGCCAATGCCAGACGGCTCTAAGGCCAAAGGCTGGCCAAGGCCGAACCATCAACGACAGTGGTAGCACCTCTGGGATAACATATTTAAGAAGAGGGGGAAAAAATTCCAACCCAACAGCAGCCAGAAGAGAGGGGCGAGATTATGTAAGAGAAACAATTCTGCAGACACCAGAATATGCTTTGCTTTTATTTATTTCACTTATTTGTCTTTTGACTATCCTTTTTTCTTTCATCATTAGTAGAAACGCTAAAGAGAATCTCACTCTCTGAGCTTCTAAAAAGAAACCAAGTATCTTGAGATGGACACAATTTGCACCACTCTGGAAGCCTCCTTTTTTACATAGAACAGCTCACAGAAAACTGAAGTGAAAAATTCTAGTTGAGTCTTATTTTCTGCTAGGGTTTCGGTTTTTTACCTCAAGGCCAATTAATTTGGTATGCTTAACACGATTTGTAAAGGTTGGTGTGGTTTCAGGCTAAAAGCTTTAGTACCCTAACTCAGGTTAATCCATAGGAAAAGGCAACCAGCTTTAAAAACATAGCATGAGAACTTGTCCATGCAGTTTGATGAAAAATACCACCTTACAGAAGGAAAACAAAAGTTTCATTCAAAGCCCTTAGATATATTATTAATCCTCTTTTCTTTTAGGTTGTTAGTTAGCCTTCTCATTTTTTATCACACTGATGTGCTTAAATTATAGGTTGTAATATGGGAAGAAACTTTCAGGGTCTGAGCCCAAGAGCACCACTGTCACAAACAACATCTAACACTTTTCACAGAGACAATACTGTCAGCTGTAGGCTTTTCATGTTTTGTTCTCCTCTTTCCCTCTTCCAGTTCCTTTATCATACATTAAGTTTGAACAAACCCAGAAACTTCTCAAGTTTTACAGCTCTGGCGTAACATATTATTTCTCCTTTCCTTTTTCACTAAATCTTTCTTTTGCTCTACTTGTATCTTGTCTCCTTACCTACAGCCCTGGAGAAAGAAAAGGTTCTCAGAGCCCTTACTACTTCTGCCACATTACTCCTATTTAGCACCTCTTTTGTACTACTCTGTAGTAGTAGGGTAAGATTACCTTTCTCCAAGTTTTCAGATCCTCCTTTTACTCTCACGTGGTTTCGTCTTTCATGACTCTCTACATCACTGGTTCTCAGAATAGCGACAAGCTGTTGATGGTCCACCAAGTGGTTGCCTAAAAAGAAACCACGCACACCTCTGAACCCTGCTGCCTACTGTTCCTTCACAGTAATATTCAATGCAAATCAGTTTTCTAGTTCATTTATGTTTACTTGAAAGAAAAAGAAAAGTTAGCATTGCAGGCCTTCTGTACTTATTTTTCCAATTACTGATGGGCCTGTGAGCATTTGTACTGCTGTTGCTGAATCAGCTCACAGTAAGAGAAGTCCTGGACTGCTTAACCATGAAAGCTTACAATCAAAATGAATCCAGAACTACTTTGGCTTCTGACAACCTACCCCTCTGCTACAGAGGAAATGTGCTGTATCATGGCACTAGTGGTGCAGTCAGAAAGGTCACCTTCTCCAGGTGAGAATCTAACAGCTGAAAGCTTGGGGAATTCCCTTGTTACCCAACAGAGAGTTCTCTTCCCTTTATATATTTCTACACCAACAACTCTTATGTCTTCGTTATAAAATGGCACTAACTAAAATGTGAAGGGATTTTCTCCAGCAGTCAGTACAGTCTGTGGCAGCTGAGCCATGATAGAAGGGCAGAAAGCAGATCAAGTATCATCTCTCTTTAGTGTCAAATGGAAGTACAGTGTCAATGGACAAAGTCAGCATAAATCAAAACAAAACCAAATCAATACAGACACTTTCAAAAAAACCAAAAATAGTACAAAATGCCTCTCGTAGAAACCAGATAAAAGGTACTTCCATCTCTTATTTAAAAGATTGAGTCATGTTATTTTTTTCACTTTTTTTTTGAGATGTTTAAGAAGGAAAACTAATTGTTATCCTGTTTCCAATGCAGTAACATTGCTTTTCTAAATAAAGTGTTGCAATTTAGACCTAAATGTTCGACCTAAAAGGCAGCACTCTTATTGGAAAAATACTAACTTTAGGTTATCAGAAAGCATAATAAAATTAAAAATGAGGCCAAAATAAGGCTACTTTTGCAATTTAAAAAAAAATAAATGCAATATAGCTCTTAAAAATCAATTGCATGAAGCTCTGGCTTGCTAGGAATCAAAACTGTGTCTGTAGTGATGTGCTTCACTGCACTTATTAAGAAAAAAAATAATTTCAAATGTGGAAAAAGTGCATTTTCTACCGTCAGCAACCAGTGAAAAACAGGATTTAAGTCAGAAAGGGGGGAAGGAAAGAGGCCACATAACCGTGCCCTATGCTAGCTTTGAGATGGCAGCAACCTCCCTCCAAATAGAAAGGATTGCAGCTTTTGGGAGAGAAATAGCCTGTTACTGCAGGAATGCCAATCTCACAGTAAGAAAGACCTAAGAAAAGTTTTCACTCTCATGCAGATACACATTAATCCAGTACAGTTATAGCTTTAAACACTCTGTGCTCCTGATGAATGAATCTCCTATAATTACAGTGACCTACTCACCATCTTCTGTAACAGTCCCGCTGCTGGAACCATTGCTCTTGGCCTGTCTGTGAGAAGAGGAGAGAGAAGACTCTGCGTTGTGAACCTTGGGAGATGGGGAGGGTGATGGGGAAGGTGTGAGAGTTGGTGATGTGCTTTTAGACGTAGATGAAGTCCCAGATGGAGGTCTTTTGTTCATCTCCAGTTTTTGCTGTAGTTAATAATACAATCATTTCGTTTAATACAAAACCAACAGTGTGTTTACCTATATATGATGCTTCAATGTTACTTAAGTTGCTTATCATTTCTGCAGAGCGTGTGGTCACAACCAGAAGTTTCTGCTTGATTCACACTGAAATAATTGGAGCAATACTGATTTATCCCAGGTGAAAGTCCATCCCCTTGAACTCATAAAGAAAAGTACTTCTATTAAGGATGTAATTTTGGAATAAGAAAATTATTTCTATAAAGCAATACTATACACAAACACCACAATTATTCTTTTTAGAAAAACTGAAATTCATTTGACTCTGAAAAAAGGCCTTTTTCATTCAGGAATTTAATTAAATAAATAAAGCCTCAATTAAAGCTTTTGAACATACATCAGATGCTAATTTAAAGTAGCACTTCATCCTGGATTAACCAGAAATATGTAAAAACCATAAACTAAGTTTCAGGTGCATTTAAACCCCTTGCTGCACTGGAATGAAAGTTTCTAGTTTACCTTTAAACTTGTTATTACCTAACATGAATAAAATGATTCAAATTCATTAAATATTTTGCAAGTATTTTAGACCTTTGGAGGCATTGAAAAGATTAAAACAGACAAATTAAAATTAGGAATAAGAATATATAGGTACATACAGTATATCAGTCTTTTCCAAAATAAGCTAATTTGCCTCATATCCTAAACTCCTCAATATATGTTTCACTTCATACATTTCCATGTTTGTTTTGTATGACCTAAAAACAAGTCTTAGGTGGTTTTCTCCTGGATTCCTGAATTGAGAGCCTCAATTAAAATAACTTTTGTCAGTCAGGCTGATACAAGAAAAACATAAGGAAAAAGTTGATCTGGGTAACAAGGCAAGAAGGGAGAATGACAGTGGTTCATGGTTCCTGCCTCTCTAAAATTAATTAATGCTTCTGGGCTATGGCATAAATGACATTTTTCTAGTAAATGAAAGAGACGGTATTGAAAAGATAAAACTGATTTGAGTGGTAAGAAGCGTCTTCCATTACTCTATCCTATGTCAGAATGTGTGAACTCCTTAGCCCTGCACTGAGTTATCCAGAAGTAATGTAACATTATAGAAATGTGAGAGGTAGAAATGTGAGAGATAGAAATATGCTCTGAAGACCATACTGAACTTATTTCAATTTTTGGACCCAAATTTCCCTGTATTCTATTACTGGCCGTCTGTGTTTCAGAATGGTCTTTCCTCTCTATTGCATTGTCTGCATTTAGTTAAACTACATCACCCTGTAAATTGTTATTCAGTTTTCCTTTTCTTTTCTCTACGGCTTGTACAATCCCAGCCCTCATGGATAACTTTTGCAAAAATGACCAGCGTAACATCGCTGCATTTTTAGATCCGCTATTTCCAAGCTTAAACAGCTACTGGGAGGGCACAAGCAATTTGACAATGGATACAGACATTAAATTTTCGGCACTTATGTTGTTGATTACAACAGCAAAGTAAGCCGTTTAAGCTTTTGCAGCCAGTGTGGATCCATGTGACTGTGTACTCCCAACAGACACTGATGTCCCAAAAATCACATCAGACGTGATACATGAACATCTATAGTGAGATCCAAACTGATGACATGTATTGTTACTGGTGGATAGACTGAAATTATCTAGACATCTAAACAAAGATCACTGGAAGAGCTGTTGCCTTGCCAACATATCGGCAACATTTTCATTTAAAAATCTTTTCAACGTATGATGAAAAGCCTTCCCAGAAGAAGATCTGCAGGGCATTGCACCTCACTAGTTCTTTATCCCCTAACGTCTTCCACTGTGAGTGTGAACAATAGGTAAACTTCTTAGTGGCAGCATTGTTGTAACAACAGGCCCCAAGATCTGCAGCTCAAAGCTCACAGGCACAAGTATTATCTCTTAATAGGCTAACTAATATAACTGAAGAAAAATAAGATTTTTTGGGGCACACAAGCAGCTCTTCTGAAATTATTTCCAAGATAAAATCCAGCTGAGAGGAACTGCTGAGAGTTTAATTAGATATATATTGGTCAGACCACCTCTGGAGAAAAAAAAAAAAAAAGCATTTGGTAACTGTTCAGTAGGAGACTTTAATGAGGAAAGAGGATAATACAGTGGCTTTGTCTACAGGAAAGAAAGAGACAGATCATTTATAACCCAGGGAGCAGTTATGTGGGATAGAAAGGGAGGAAAGATTATCATGTGCCAAAGAATCAGTATGAGTCCATAGCTTTTTGGAGGTCCAGCACAGTAATAAATTTTAGCTCCCAATCTCATCTTTGAAAAGCAACAAGTAGTCCCTTCAGCATCAGGATCAGAGACAAAGTAACTATTCATGGAAACTGTTTTGGCATTGGTAGTTGCATACTTTTTTTTTTTTTTCCTGATTTCTACCCTCCAGAAATTTCAATTAAATTACAGAACAACTTTCTAACTTCATTTATCATTTATATTTACTGATTAAATATATATATATAACTTACTGTTGTCATATAAGACATCACAGACTGACACAGCAAATGTAATGATTTTATACGCTGGCCTTTTTTGTTTCCTTGGGCAAAACCTCAAAAAGAATCTCATGAGAAGATGCAAAGATAACAAAACAAAGCAGAAGGAGCTGTTTGGAGATTACACAAGCAAAAAGTTGAGAAATTTTGCTCTTGGTCATGTATTCTAACATTTTCAGAATGCCAGGCATTAGAAATAAAACCCCCAATTATCTGCTTGCTTTCGCTTGCTCTCTGAAATGCAATGTTTCCCTGTGTGAATAAACCCACACATTTCACAATAATGTATCACATCTTCTGTTATGATGCTGCTTTCTAACGTGTGTCTCTGCAGATTCTGAAGATTTAAAATCTTAATCCTTAAAAATTTTGTACAAAGCAGTTGTTAACTTCAAAGTACACGCACAAAAATGGGTGAGTCATGAGGGTAAAGGAAAGACATTGAGGTGCTGGAGAGAATCCAGAGAAGGGCAATGAAGCTGGTGAGGGGTTTGGAGAACAAGTCTTATGAGGAGAGGCTGAGGGAACTGAGGCTGTTTAGCCTGGAGAAAAGGAGGCTGAGAGGAGACCTTATTGCTCTCTATAACTACCTGGTTGTAGAGAGTTGGGGGTTGGTCAATTCTTCCAAGTACCAAGCCACAGGAGAAGAGGAAATGACCTCAAGTTGCGCCAGGGGAGGTTTACATTGGATATTAGGAAAAATTTCTACACCAAAAGGGTTATCAAACATTGGAACAGGCTACCCCAGGGAGGTGGTGGAGATATCATCCCTGGAGGTATTTAAAAGTCAGGTAGACGCGGTGCTTAAGGACATGTTTTCGTGGTGGTTTTGTCAGTGTTAGGTTAATGGTTGGACTCCGTGATCTGAGAGGTCCCTTCCAACCCAAACCACTGTGATTGTTGTGGTGGGCAGATCCTGGCACAAAATATCACATGTTCTGAACTCAGATTGTGCCTTTGGAGAGAAAACCTAGCCATACCACTCCAGAGTGAAGCCCAGGAATAACTAACATAAAACACTGGACTCAATTAGGGCCATAGAAAGAAATCATGGGAAACCAAAATAACAGTGCAGATCTACCATAAGATCAAGTATTACATTTACTGTTTTGAAAATAGAGTGAAATTAATACTAAAGCAAAATCATGTTTTATTAATAGGTCCAACCTTTTGTAGACCTGTAATTAAAAGGAAGGTTTGCGGAACTGAAAAGTTTCCACTACTGTAGCACATGTTCATTCACTTTCAGCTACGCAATGTCATGCAGTTATATTTATCAACCACCAATAACTGAGAAATGACCTATTAAAATTAGCCGATTTGGAAATACAAACATTAACATTTCTCTTTACCTTTACAACATGCCCATTGCCAACAATTTGAGCACATTGCAAATCAGCCAGAGTGGATGAAGGAGTTGACTGGACTGGACTATGCTGTTGACTGGGTTTCTGTTCAGGTAAACCTGCTGCTTTTCTTCTTTGGGCTGCAATCTGAGACAAAACATTATCCGCACTGCCACCTAAGAAAAAAATAAAATAAAAACAGAGTCAAGGAAAACATAATTTTAAAATATTTGTTAATTCTCAATGCACCTCTCTCCACCATCCACTTTCTTATAAAAACTGACTGGATGTAATAAGAGAGAGAATTGTAAGATTCAGTCCTGTTCAGCAGTTTTCAGGAAAGGGAATAAAAATGAACCACAGGAGAAGAGAGAAACCAACCTTGTCTATACACACACAGAGCTGACCTTCATACTCTTTGGACAATAGGTTTCACAAGCTGCTTCACCATACTGTGCTTACAGCTGCCAGATACAATGCTTGCAGCTTTGGTTTTAATTGAATACTGATTTTCATTTTGAACAAAAAGCAAGCAACATGGGTAAGAGAAAAAGGCAGCTCCATGAAATGTATGTCGCAATGAACAAGCATCCACCTGATCCATCGTGAGTGGACTCCATAAAATCAACATGTTTTTTCTGAGACTGCGGCTAACTTATAACAGATGTGAGGCTTTTGTTTCCTTGTATAGGTGTCCAAAGTCCAATCCTGTTCCAACAAAATTTATGTATGTTTTGCTTACACAGGAACAGGAGCCCCCATAAGAGGCTTAGTATCTTCTACCATCATCACAAACACTATTTTTTTAGTTGAACCAGATACAAATGACTTTCTTAGTAAAAATAAAAGCAGTATGCTACCTGATCTGTTATGCAGTTCTCCTCCATGTCTGTTAATTCCTGCAATGTTATTTGATCCACCAGAAGAATGGGGGGAGTGGTTGAAGTTGTTGGAATTCGAAGGAGATGCAGGTCTTCTTGCAAATGTTGGTAATTTGACTGGTCTAGTGCCTTTGCTAACAGATGTCTGGAAAAGAAAAAGAAAAATTATTTTCATCTTTCTTATTTGAGCAAAACAAAGATCAAACTTCAACTGCTATTTTATTTATCCTAAGATCTGAAATTTCCACCGAAGAACAACAGCGGTATTTTAGTATACATTTCGTTTGCTTACTATATCAGAGTTCCCACTGCTGTTGAAATCATGCTTGATTGCTCTCTGTGGCCAGGCAGTTCGCATCTGTTCAGCTTTGCCATCTTTGCTGAGTCGCGTTCGGTCCGAATTCCAAAGCTCAAAACTTGAGGGTGGTAAGAAAGGGGGTATCACTGCTTTCAGTTTATCGCTGGGCAGCCTGGTAAATGGAGCACTACTTCTCAGCTGAGAGAGGGAAACAAAGAAAGGGAAAAAGAAAAGACCCTCTTCTTAAAAAACAGTTAAATAAAAAGATGGAAACAAGTGCATTTTTAAACAAAATAAGATGGAAACAAGATACAGAAGTAGTATTTGTGAAGATGTACAATGCATAATAACAAAGAGAATTTAATGGACATTCTAGCAACCATCAGTATGTTCATTCCTTTAATATAACTAATTAGTTCATTATATGGCAGAAACTGTCTCTTCCTTCATAGGGCTAAATCTTGCTTGAAATAGACTTTAACAGGAATGTTAAAAATTAATTTCTAAAGAAATGACAACGTAGTCCTCCCTGTACTTCCAGATAGGACACCTGGAAACAGTGACAACTGCCTGTTCTCCAGAAACAGAAAAGAATGGCACAACTGATTTGGCGCTCTGAAGTTCTGTCAGTAAGTCAAATCAAAAGTTATTTAATCTTCTTCAAAAAGAACATAAAGGATAATCCGACAAAATTAATGATATTTCCAGGGAATAAGCTGTAGGGGAAGTTAAAGCTACAGCATAACAAAAGAAGAAATAGAATAATACAAATAAATATCCCAAACTAAATATTTCATAGTTGCCTCTACTAGTAATTTCTCACTTCATATTGTACCGTGTTCCATCCATGTTTTCCTCACAGCACACTTCTTGTCAGCAACTAATCAGCTGTTTCAGCTGTTTTACTAATTCATTGCTGATCATACAGAGGTATGGATAACTCTCAAAAAAAGTCAGTACTTGTGAACAGCTTCCATACCATACTTCTTGTAGTACTTCCTAGCCTAAGAACTACTGATGTATCACAGCATGTCAGTTCCTACCTAGTAACTATTAAGAAATGACAGCTCTCTTTCTAATGGTGACTTTGATAGGAGGGGAAAAAAAAAATAATTATGAGAGCTGCATGATCTTCTGAATTGGGCTGAACATACCAAGAACACAGTGACATACCATGGTTGTCAATAATTCATCATCCTTTCCTCCTTTTGCAGTGTTTACACCTGAAAAACATATAAATGATCTTTTATTTTTTACACACTCCTGTTCTCAAGGACAGCTTATTGTTTTAAAATATTCAATAGCTTCACCCTCAGTAAGCACACAGAACCAAGATTTCCAGTGACACTGTCAAGCACCTAAATTAAAGTTAAGACTATTGGCTTCACATCACAAACTGGAAGGGCGGGGAGGATTGGATGGAGAACTACAATTTCAGCAGATGTGCTTTATGATTTGGGTTTTTCCAATCCCTCTGTCTTCCCAGAATTATTAATTTGTTTAAATAAATTTGTTTTCATTACATAAATTAGTTTATTGATGATACTAACAACTTTTGAGTGACCTGTCTCTACTGTCCAATTTAATGGTGCTTGCTACAGAACAGTGACGTTATTATATTAGCATTTTCCTGCTTAAATGATGCTGCACGATTAACAGTCAGGAGTACAAACATCTCTCTATATACTACAAATACATTACACATATTTTCAGTTGTATGAAGCGAAATAAAAACTAAATCAACAAACTAGAAATAGTATCATCTTGACTATTACACAAAGCTCACTTCCCACAAGACAACTCTGGCTTTACCGCTAGTTTTGTTATTTGTGATCCAAGCTGTAGCAGCATCAAGGTTTCCAGAGGTGTCCATATCACTCTGTGAAACTGCTTTTATGGTTGAATTTAATGATGGTTCAGGCTCATCAGGAAAAGGCACAAACTGATTGGAAGGAAACCCATGGCGCAATGTCTGAGTCAACTTCAGCTTGCGGAATCGATTGGACATCCTGCTCCACCAGGACTAGATTGATAAGAAGACACAACAATTTAGTTCCAACTAAAAGAAAAAAAGAGGAGAAGAAATGTACAATTAAGTAAGCCTTACAGCTGTGACAAATCTGTCATGAAGTTTTTGAGATAAACTACAAATGCAATCTTAAAGTGGTTTGCAATTACCAACAGAATCCTTCACCATAAGTTGTATGCATAAAACTAATCTCTTTCCTTATTTTTCATCTGGCAAATGCCTTACAATATTTTTCTACACATACCCGGAAAGACAAGGCAGATAAAAGTATTAGGGCAATTTGAATAGGAAATTTTTACAGCTACACGGCAAATATTTCATTTTCCCATTAACTTTCAATTTCACCATCTGTTCTTACGCTCCCTGGCATCAATGAATTGGCATGAATATTTTCTCTTTTTTAGAGATGTGCATTGAAGTTTATCCGATCTGCATGAAAGCATCTCTTTAAGATTTTCAAAATCACTGGCAACCTGGAAGAGTTCTGACAGCATTCCTGTCAAACTAAAGATTCACAATCCATACAGTGCTGCTATACAGACAACTTAAGCCCTGCCAGACTGGAAAGACTATAAACTGAAAAAGAGCAAGGCAAGGAAATACCAGCTGTGAAAACAACACAAACCTTAAGACTACTACACCTATAACCTCCACCCATACACGTATCACATATGTGGAGACTGTTACACAAGAGGACCATCTCCGCTCAAAAGAACACTTATCCATATATTTACAGACATACATTTTTACAGGCAGACAGCACAATATGTTTCAAGCATTTAGGAGGCCATTTCTCCAGACTATCCAAGACTTATAAAATATATTAAGAAGACCTATGCAATCTGTATTAAACATTACGTGGCTTGTAGGTACAAGTGACATTATAAATGTCGCCTGATTACTTCTAAGTAAAGCTTCTTCATCCCTTTCTGAAACACTTTTTTAGAAAATAATAAAGCCATGTACAAGTGATGATACTTCATCAAGGCAGCCTTACGTGATACCCAATCTAGATAACATGCTATCCTAGCTTCCTCTATTCTTAGCCATTCCTTCTCATCATATATATTCCCCTCTCTCCTTGGCATTTAACATTTTTCAACTGCTTAATCATATGTCTTCCAAACCATCCATACAGTAGAACTAAGTAATATAAACTGTAAACTCATTCCCTGTAAATCAATCCTTCCAGCAGATGATCATTAAAAAGATTTTAAATTTGCACAGAACATTAGTAACGGACAGAGTTCTCAGACCTTTGTATCTCTTTGGAGCCATAACTAATAAAGATTTACGTCAGTTTCAGCAACAAAGACCTGACGGGAAAAGGTAAGAGAGACAGATAGCTCCAAGAAAGCAATAAAAACGACACAGTTCACCATTTATTTACCTTCCAAAAGGAATTGAAAGGGGAAAAAAAAAAAATCCATCTAGTTTTAACACAGAGTACAATGAGCTTACAAAAGAGATTGCTTGCACAATGTGGTTAGTTTGTTACAGGAGCAAGCCAGCTTCAGTGAACAAAATTATCACTTCTAAGTTCCCATCATCTTTGTTACTCTTCTTCACAGTGCTTCTGCTTCATTAACACATGCTCACACCACAAACTAACCCGAAAAGGCGTAAAAACAGCCACTATGCTACCATGTAAATAACTACTGCTCTCCAGCAAAAAAGGAATGATAGTGGAGAGCCTAATCTTATTCCTCTGGTGTTCAGAGTATGGTGGTCTGAACCCTGGAGCTTCTGGTCTGCTGTTGTGGCCTCTCCATATGCCCAACCCCATCACACACATGTAGAGGCTAGAATAAAGGGCTTTAAGCTAGACTGAAGTAGACAAGTAACAAAAATGCATTTGTGGTAAAAAATAGTGTCAGTGAAACAGGCAAAATCTAGCAGCAGTGGGAGAAGGCAATAGTATAAAGAACAGAAAAATAGTGTTGCCACTTGAGAAATACCTTAGACATTTGTATCAATATTAGGAATGAAAGAATAAGGGGAAGAACTGGAAATCTCTGCCCTCAAACAACTTTAAAAAAAGAAACTGAACATGATTCAGGCAATTCACACTGCTCCAATACTGACATTGAAGGGGCACAGGCAGGCAGAAGAGAGAGGCAACAGAATATGGAAAAGGCACAATTTTGTTTTAAAGTCCATAAAATGGTGAGAAACAAAGTAGTTAACAGTTTCGGTGTGAAAGGGGTAACGACTGAGATCATGGTTATCCACTATGTAATCAGTAGGTAAAGAACAAGGGCCTGTATTATGCATAAATTACAAATAAAAGAAACACACAACAAACAACAACAACAACAAAACCCCAACTAGTTAATGACAAAAGTGATCAAACAGCAGACACAGAAAAGAGTTTGTTTTTTTTAAAGTTCAAAAGCAGCCTACTCGTAGTCAGATATTTTTGTATGAATACCATTCAGGAGGAAGGTAGGAATACGTGTACATTTGCTTAACAGACTAAGAATACTTAAATGAGCTTGCTTGAATTAAAACCAGACAAGACTGATCAAAATTACACCAGAGTAAATATAGACAACATGACCTCTGAACAAATATTATTTTCAAGATAAATTAAGAGGATGGAAGAAGTTACAGAAATCAGACAAAAGGCAAATATATAATCACCCTTATCCCAAAGAGGAAAAATCTGAAAATGTACTAGTCAAAAAGCTTAACTTGAAAGAGCATAATTGAAAAAAACAAATCCTCATAACAGTTCCGCTTCAATTTCAAAGACAAAATAATAGCCATGAGTATAAGAACAGTCTACTAAAACTGAAGTATATTGGGATTTTAAACACAGATTTAAAATTAAGATCATAATCAAAATTCAGTTCCAAACTTATGAACAAGATACCTTCCCCTACTTAATTATGAGATGTGTGTCTAGGCACTGAATGCTTTGATACAAACTCTTCCTTAAAAGTCTTCCCTTTGCTTTGCAATCTGACAAAAAGAAAGCTGAAGATATGGTACATTTGATAAAAAAAAGGAAGCACAGTCAACAAGGAATTCAGAACTATCTCTCTGCCCCCCCCGAAAGTTACGTATTAGATCCAAAGTACTTCTTAGCAATGACTTTCTCCATTCATTAAAAGAAACAATACACTGATTATTTATTAAGAGTGAATATATTTACCTTTAGACCTCCTTTGTCATCTGGCAACATTGGGACATTTAAGGATTGCCTACTTCTGGAACAAGGCAAAGATGATCTGTTGTTCAGTTTATTCTTGTCTTTGTCTACTTGCATGCACGCCGATGCCAGTAACCGTACAAGTTCTGTGTCTAAAAGAAAACAAATTAAGATAATGTTTAGTCTGTTTTGCTTTCCCAAATTATGACTGATATGCTGACACTTTTCCTATAAATCCCACAGTAGTGGTAATTGATCTACCTCTCAAACACAAAGCAGAAGAATCCCCAAAACCTTCTTTATTGGCCTATGTTTCCCATCCCTTCTCCCCACACAGTGGACTGCAGTCTCTAACAGTATTTATCAATATAATTAAACATGCTATTCAGTCAGAATCAGTGAAGTGTGACCAAGTGAACTGCCTCATCTTGCACTTTGCAGAAGTTAAGCACAATATTGCAATGCTCCCTTTTCTCACCTGACAAAGAAGAAAGCAGAGAAAAATGAGTATTCTTTCTTCATGCGTAGGTTGCAGGAAAGAAGCTTGAAATTAAATCCCAAAGAGAAAGGAGATGTTCAGCCTAGACCATGAAGGGACTGAAAAGACATGGTAAGAAAAAAGGACCAAAAAAGTAAGAAAAAAAAGAAAGGAAGAAGAAGAAAAAAGAACAAGTATGAGACGAGCACAGGAAAGCAAAAAAAAAAAATATCCCAAGAAACTGTATTTTATACAGAAGTTAGGAAAGACTTTCAGAAGGGCAGACAGAACTGACCTATATATTACTCTTGCTGAACAGCTGACAAAACAAACTACTCTGTCCCACAAGAAGTTAGTCATAAGTAAAAAATATTATCTGTATTTATTTTCTAAAATTTTCTAAAAATTTATTTTATAAAAACTATTAGTGATCTACTTTTATCCACTTGTGACCAAAACCAACATAATGAGTAAATACAGAGAAAACAAACATTAATTCCATCATCATTAGTGGTTTTTGGCTTCAGATAAAGCAATTCAGGTACCAGGCAAGGTTAATAATAACAAATCACATAAGCTAAACAAACTGCAACAAGAACTAAATGTGTTTCATTGAAGCCTCCCCAAAACATGCTGCCTTTTTCTAAAGCACTCCCATAAAAACAACCTCAGCCCTGAAGTGTGATTTATTCTCAGCCTTTACAGACCCAGTGAGAGGTTCAGCCAGGAATCCTCTAGTTTTGTTCTGATTGCACTCTCTTTGTCCTGTCCCTTTACTGCTGTTTACTGAATGGAAATTTCTAGCTGCAGTTGACGGCTCTGTGCTAACAACTACAGAATACCTGGGCCACCACAGTCAAATGCTACTAAACTGGCTCTAGTGACACAACACATTTTGGAGCATCTTCAAAAACAAAGGCAAGAGGAATGAACAAACATGAAAATCTGTTATCTCATAAATGTATACACTCATCTAAGCAATTAACTCAAAACCCACCATTTTCAGGAAGCATTCTTTCTTGATGACTCCTAGCGACTTTAACGTATTTTCTAGTTTGGAAGGGATGTTTAAACTGTTTATGTTGTACATTTCTGCAGTGGTCTTTGAAATAACATACCTGGATCATTCAGCAGCATTATCAGGTCAAAAGCTGTGTATCCATTTTTTGCACGAAGATTGACATCAGCTCCTTGATTTAACAAATACTTTACGACGTCTTTGTTTCTTTGAGGGAAGAAAAAAAGGCATTGCTCATGTTTAAAAAAAAAAAAAAAAAAACAAAAAACAAAAAACAAAAAAAAGAGAGAGAAAACCCTAATACTCCATTTTCATCCTTTTGTATCATTGCTCCTCAATTAAAGATCAGTTTTATCTTTTCTATAGCTAACCAAGTTAACCAAGTCTAAAATTTGCCCATAAACTATTCAGAAGCTTCCATGATTCCTTTGTCACAGTCATTGTTTACTCACCATGAATTACACTAATCAACATGCAGAAAGTCAGTCTAAAAAAACTAATCTAAATAGTCAGTTTCTTAAAATGGAACTGACTCTGGAACTTGTGGGAAACATGTTCCCAATGGAAGACTATCAATGCCTAGGGCAAGAAAGCAGATGGAAAGGCAAAGGTCAGTCCTGTAGTCATCATACACCATCACTAATACTTCAACACAACTTCATATTCAGAATAGGTAAGAAATTGCATAGAAAAAGCCAAATCGACTGAAGATAATTTATAAACTCCAACAGTACTTCACTTAATTAGAGACATAAATTACATAATTGAGAAGACACATTATCACTTTCTTGAGCTGTTTAAAATGCAAAAACGATCAGCATTAAATGATTACCAGCACAAACACCTTCCAACAATAGCTCATAAAATCTAGTTGCATAAAAGGAACTCACCATCCCATTCCCATTAGTCCCTCTCCCCTCCCATACACCTGAATAAATAAGCAGGATTTGCCTTGTGAGTGAAAAACAATACTGTAATTCAGCCTACAAAATAAGCAAACAGACAACAAAGCTAGGAAAAATATATTTAATTCAAAACTCCTATTGAGCAGAGACTGACCTTGTATAAAAACAACCTGTGACACGCATAAGTGACACTGAGCAAAAATTTTAAATAGCAATAGCCGACTGAAAGCTCTAATAGCGAAGTTGACATACAGAGCTCAACCGCTCCACTTCAGAGCGTTCTTGTACAGATGAAGTGTTCACTTTTGAACTCATTCCAGATAAAATCAAGCTGAAATGGAGAAGCAATGTTCCTCCTCTCTTCTAACAAAAGTTCTGCTTATCCCCCTACAGCTTCTCCATATACTTCCCATTGCTTTTCTTCTCTTCCTTAACACTGTGTCATCAACCCATCCTGCTTTCCAGTCCTGCACCTTGAGGGCACACAGACACACAATTCTTTCATGTCCCTGGCTCACACAGACCTTTTCTGCTCTCTCCACACCACTGTTGCTCACAAGAAGGGGCAAGCTGAGGCTCTGAGGAGGCTAATGATTTCCAGTTGTTCGGAAATTTGTAACTGGCTCATACCAACCAAGGAGAAAAGCTAGGATGCAAACTACAGAATTAAAAGGGTAAATATTTATTCATGCACATGAGGTGTCCCGGCCAAATTGGGGTGTGTTGAATGTGGTTTTATACAGGGTTCTTGTACGTTGAAGTGTTTAGGTACAACACGACTTCACTAACACCCACACTATCGTTACAGATCATAATAAAACTCTGCAAAGCAACTGTATTTCTGTAGCTTTCTTGCTGCTTGTCTGTTCATCCTGGAGTTGTTCCTGGAGTCGCTCTTGCTATTGTTGCCAATGATGCCAACCAACAGTGACAGGGTTTCAAAGATGTGTTAGAGGGGCTACGATGCCACTGTTATCTTGGTCGACCAGGGGTATCTTTTATCTTTCATGGATAGTTTTCCTTTTATCACTGAAGCTTTTCTTGACATCTCTGGCCGGATTTAACTCTTGGGCTTTAGTTTTCCTAACCTGATCCCTGGCTGCTCAGACAATTTCTCTGTATTCCTTCCAGGCTACCTGTCCTTGCTTCCACCCTCTGTAGGCTTCCTTTTTGTGTTTGAGTTTTCCCAGCAGGTCCTTGTTCATACTTGTTCATCCATGCATGCTTCCTGGCATTTTTGCCTGACTTCCTCTTTGTTAGGATTCATTCCTCCTGAGCTTGAAGGAGGTGATCCTTGAATATTAATCAGCCTTCTTGGGCCCTTCTTCCCTCCAGGGTTTTATCCCATGGTGCTCTGCCAAGCAAAGTACCTACATCTGGACCATCTTATGTAGGTCCCAGGAACTACTTCAGAAAATTTTTAGAAGTCAGTGACAACTTGACATCCTATTTTTCCCTTTTGTTGCAATCAGTTCTCCAGTGAGCACATTTCAGAGAACTCAATGAAAACTAAAGGTTGAATAGGGGAACATAAGAATGGGCTTAAGACTAGAAAATATGGCACATGGAAGGGTGATTGCCTTGAAGTTTCACAACTTGATGTAGGCCTACCATCCTGGCAGGGGGTGATACTATCTTACAAAATACTAAAAAACATCCAAGGATAGAAGTTGGAATCTGCACTAAATCTTCTAGTGCCTGCCTGGAGCACCATGTTCCCAGCACTTATTGAGCAAGATTCAAGTTCCCAAATACGCCACTCATTCTGCAATCCAAATGGCATTCTGGTCTGCTCTGAAAAGCTGAGCTGAAGAGTCCTGAAAAACTGAGGCCCCAAATCTCTCAATTCCTTGTAAGACCCCTCTGCTTCCAGAGTCAGTATCAAATATATTTCTTTTTCTATTGCAATGTGAGAAGAATGAAACTTTTTTTACTGATAGACACAAAGAGAACATATATCTTACCCGTGGTATGTGGCCTGCATTAGTGCTGTCCAGCCATGAACATTATCCCGTTTGTCAATATCAGCATTTTTCTCAACAAGGAGCTGAACGAGGGGCAACTGTCCAGTTACAGCCGCAATCATTAATGGAGACGCGCCATCAACATTGGTAATATTGACCTGACATGGGTCTTCATCAACAATCTCTTTAACCAGCTGAAAGTTTCCTGTAAAATAGAAATAAAACATAATCCATTTGAGCAACGGAGAACTGCTTAGCTGCTGAATTTGTATGTATTTTGATTTGCTGACATTGGTCTACATGGAATTAAAAGAGAAAAAATAAAGTATTAGAGCAACTGCAACACTAATGCTTAAGCTCACCAAGCTCCCTTACTTTTTGATGACATACAGCAGACAAAAGCAGGGAAAAAGCTGAGAGGAAAGAAAAAACAGATCTCTGTGAGCGAAGATTTAAGACTGTAGGAATAGAGGCAAGAAGCAGCAAATCATCAACTTCCATGCAAATAGTAAAATTCTCACCTTTAAAAAAAACTTCAGATGGTAAACTGCTTCATGACAAGAGCTGCCTTCAACTCAACCACAAGCATGAACATTTTCCTTGGAAAGTGAGTCAGAATCCCAGACACCTCCTGCAGGCACTTGAATGCGCTCACTGAAAATAACACCCACCCCACAACTCAGCTAATTTCTTGGAACAGGAAAGATACAAAAGCACCGAACTACTTCTTTTATGTCCCAATTAAGGAAAAGACAGCAGGTGGCTTTTTTAAACACAGACCCGCATCACAGACTTTGTTAAACAGAAACCCTGGAACCTACAGAGACTCCAGAACTGACTTTGAACTCTGGCCTGCACACTTCTTAAACTACTGAGTTGGTTTTTTTACAGTGCTGCCACCCATAGCAAAGCATTTCAGAAAAAAACCAAAAAGAGTATGCTGCCCAGTATTCATTTGGCTTCCCCCATAGGACTCCTTCTGACCCAGAACTAATGTTTATAAATCTCAAACTAAAAGTCACAGAGGTAGAAGAAAGGCAGCTGAACTCCCTAAAATCTAACAGACCTGAGGCCTCGCTAGGAAGAGGCCTTGGTGGATGTCATGGTTTAACCCCAGCCAGCAACTAAGCACCACAGAGCCGCTCGCTCACTCCCCCCACAGTGAGATGGGGGAGAGAATCAGAAAAGTGAGAAAACTTGTAGGTTGTGATAAAGACAGTTTAGTAAGTAAACCAAAGCTGCGCACGCAAGCAAAGCAAAACAAGGAATTCATTCACTGCTTCCCATCAGCAGGCAGGCATTCAGCCATCTCCGGAAAAGCAGGGCTCCATCACATGTAATGGTTACTTGGGAAGATAAACACCCTAACTCCAAATGTACCCCCCTTCCTTCCTCTTCCTCCAGCTTTATATGCTGAGCACGATGTCACATGGTATGGAATACCCTTTGGTCAGTTGGGGTCAGCCGTCCCAGCTGTGTCCCCTTCCAGCTTCTTGGGCAGGCCAGTAAGAGAAGCTGAAAAGTCCTTGACTGCTTAGAAATAATGAGAATATCAGTGTGTTATCAACACTATTCTCATTCTAACACAGCACCTACTAGAAAGAATATTAACTCTATCCCAGCTGAAACCGAGACGGTAGCTTATGCGTGAATTGACATTTAGGAGGGAGCTCCCAGTGCTGCTACCAATCACCTGTTTCTTGTCCACTATTATGTCTGCCCATTTTGAGTTCTGGCAGCCTGAAAAGCCTTAAAGTTTCTGACACAGAGACTTAATGATGGTTCATTGAAAAGCAACTGTTAATGCAGTAAGACTTGGAAGATAACTGTCAATTTAAAGATGCATTGCTGAAATCCATTTGGACAGATATTGGGAAAAAATGGTATTTTCCTTCACAAAAATCACTTAGTCCCAAGCAAGGGCAGGTTGACTGGAGAAGAAACAAACGAGAATGAGAGGTCTCATGGGACACCTCTCATGACTTCAATTGACATAAGATTTAATCTTACATGAGGATAACATCTTTCAATATTTGGGAGAAAAAAAAAATCCATCAGAAACTTTTCTTTACTACTAAGTGACTATGTTTTCCTGATTGTCTACATAGCTAGGACTGCTGGGAATAGGGTAAACATGCTATCATATAGCCGAGAACATATTTAAATGGAAAAAGACCAATTGTATGAGCAGTAATAAGATACGGTTCAAGTACTGAATCTCTCCAACCTGTCAAAGAGATAGCAAACAGTGCAGAGTTTTCTGACCAGCAACATTATCAGGAACCTCAGCAGAAAGTGAATAGTCTTGTTTCCTGTGCCAAAGCCATCAGATAGCAAGCCTCAAGCCAAATTAATCCTTTCAGCACTTTTTCCTATGCTGGAAGATCCAGGAAAATAGCTAACCAGAAAGCATCCTGCCATCCACTGCAGGCGCAACCCATCAGAGCCAGGATGAAATTTAGATCAACAAGAGGGAATTGGCTTTTTCTGTTTGCCATGGAAAAGATTTAGCAGTTGTGTGCTCATGAAAGTCACTCTTGCTCATGAAAGAACATGCAAGATCTGAGACACTTACTCTTTTTCTTGAAGCATCTTTAAAAAGGAATTACAATGCTAATACGGAGTAGAGGCCAGCATATTTTTGGCACTAATTACCACTTTTATTTTCATACTTCCAGTTTACCAAGAAGGAAAAAAAAAATCATATTAAAGGTAGCATGGCTTTGGAATCACTGAAACTACTAAATCACACCACTTTGGCATGAAGGGCACAAACAGGAGTCCAAAAAGATTTTCTTATTTTGGAATGTGAAGATAAATAAATATAAACTACAGAAATAAATGTATTATTACAATGAAAAGAAAAATAAGGAAAAATCATAGTCATGTGTAAAAAAAGAACATGTCTCAGCTTCCCATGTTAATTAACAAACATGCTCTGCAGTTACAAGAACCAGACATGATGGAAGAGTCCTAACAGTACTTACCCAATTTCAAAGCATGAAAGACATCAGGCTGCCTCTTTTCTGTATCTGGAAGAAATATAAATATTTCTATTAGCAATGATTAAAAAAGAAAAAATGTCTAGTAAAATTTTTATAGCAAAAGCTATTAAAAATGTACATAAAAGTAGTATAAAACATATGTCTAGACACACATTTAATAAGAACAAGGAAAGCACTGATAACCTTTTGGGAGGAATAACTCACCTGTACGGTTCCCTGTGCAGAGTTAAAGCTACAAACTATAATAAAGCACCAGTACAGCCTTTTGCCTTTCAACTTCCATTCTGTATCATATCAGGAAATTGTATTTGGAAACTTTTGTGTTTCCTGCCTGGAAGACTAAAATATTAATTAAAGAACCACAGTATCATTCTGTGGTCTGGTGTAATCCTCTATACAACAACAAACACTCAAATAGTACAGGATTATTTTGAAAAGTGACTCAAAAGAGTTTTACAAGATGTCCCATTTTTCTTTCCTTTTCAGTATTGCCAGGTTAATTTGTGAAGGTCACAAAAATAATATGGATGACTTAACTACACAGCTTGCAATTTGTGCATTAACGGATATCCTTCAGCTCCTAGATCGTCATCCTCATAGTAAGAACTGTAATTATTACGAATTTTAGTATTTTGAATGAAGGATCTTTCTTTCAACATGCCTGCAAAGTTCTTTGAAACTGCTGACATTACACAACATGAGGAAAAATAGTGACATATTTTGAATCTTCTACTCAAGCCAGAAAAATATATTCTCCTCCATCTTCCAAAGCATTACTGACACTACAGAACCAATGAGGTAAAAGGATTTTAAGGAAAACAAGGGGTAGTTGAGAGATTTCCCAAGCCCGATTCTGCCATTTTCATGATAATACAGAAAAGGTTAATGTTCATAGCTTGACTCCAAAGGAAGTAATTTAAAAATGCTGAACAAAATCAATTGCTAGGAAGACCCAAAGAACATGAGAAACTCTTATTTTAAGACTGGGGGAAAAAGCTGTGGGTCCTCTATCTTCTCCTGGTTCAGAAACTGATCTTACAGAAGGAATTGTGTATGATCTCACCATTGGAAATTCAAAAGACTAGTTGAGAAAAGGACCAGACTCTGTACTTGGCATGCAAAAAGCTTGGAAAAGAGGCAGCCTCAGGGAGCAGGAGACCACATGAAGATGCCAGAAGGAAGGACTACCATCCGAGTAAGCTGAGGCAAGGACAAGGACAGAATACAGGCAACACCCAACCCATTTCAGATCGTTTTGAATTTGTTACTGAAAACAGCCCTGAGAAGAGAGCTGCTTTCTTTTGTGAGGCAATTCACCCTATCTATGGCAATGGATCAGAAGACAAGTTCCTTTTCTACAGGAAGGACACAAACCTGTTGGAATGCGGAGGGCCATCAAAATGATCAGAGGGCTGCAGCACTTACACTATGAGGACAGGCTGAGACAGTTGGGGTTGTTCAGCCTGGAGAAGAGAAGGCTCCGGGGAGACCTTATAGCAGCCTCCCAGTACATAAAGGGGGTCTACAGGAGAAACGTATCAGGCAGTGGAGCGATAGGATGAGGGGTAATGGTTTTAAACTGCAAGAGGGGAGATTTAGATCCGATATTAGGAAGAAATTCTTTACTGTGAGGGTGGTGAGGCACTGGAACAGATTTCCCAGAGCAGCTGAGAATGCCCCATCCCTGAAAGTGTTCAAGACCAGGCTGGATGGGATTTGAGCAACATGGTCTAGTGGGTGGTGTTCCCGCCCAGGATAGGGGGGTTGGAACTCGATAATCTTTACGGTCCCTTCCAACCCAAACCATTCTATGATTCTACTGCCTTCTTTCCTTCATCTTTTTTTCTTCCCAGGATACACAAGACTCCAGTGCTAGGAGGAGACCGAAGCCAGGTCAAAAACCAACACAGAGATTTGTGTGGAGGCTTAACATTTCTACCCCTCCCTCTCTGCCCTAACTAGTTACTACCCTTCTGCTGATGGAAACTCCCCCTCAGCAGAGGTGACAGGAACTCTCCCTTCTTTCCTTCATCTTTTTTTCTTCCCAGGATACACAAGACTCCAGTGCTAGGAGGAGACCGAAGCCAGGTCAAAAACCAACACAGAGATTTGTGTGGAGGCTTAACATTTCTACCCCTCCCTCTCTGCCCTAACTAGTTACTACCCTTCTGCTGATGGAAACTCCCCCTCAGCAGAGGTGACAGGAACTCTCACCTGCTTTAATGCAAGTTCACTCTCCTAGCTGAAACAGACTTCTTCAAAACTATTAAGTCGTATGGCTACAAAAGACTTTCAAGATTCATCAGGCCAACTCTGCTGCACATAGGTTCTGTATGTGCCAACACATGGGCAAGGTGTAAAGCTCTGCACTAGCGAATCCCCCAGATGTCTGTATTTCTTTGTGTTCTGTAACCAACTGATGTATATTCCTCGGAGACTGGTGATGAGCAAATGTCTACAAGTAAGCCGGTTCTGTCTGGTAGCATGGCTGTATGAACGCCCTAGCTCCCACTTAACCTATGAGTCAACATCCGACTAAGTTAACACCTACTCCGAAGCAGAAAGAAATGTCAGTTTTTTGTCCTTGGTTCTTAAAGTACAAAGGAAGCTCGACTTACAGGAAACACACCAAATTTAAATAAAAACTATCAATTTGGGGGATTGTGGACGTGCCCACATGGCAGTGTAATAAAGGCATCATTAGGTAAGATTTAAATAAGGCTATTTGGGTATCACAAGTGGCAGAGAGCTTAGAGCTCCTACACCGGTAGGGTAGGATAGTCCACTCCGCCACCGTGGGTGGATGGGTGGCAGCACCTGGAAAGGTTCTTTCTAGGGCTAGCCATATCCTTAGACTTCATAACAAGTACTCCAAAGTAGAAAAATCCAAATGCAGCTCTTCCAAACCCTCTTGTTAAGCACCTCCCAGTACTGGTCTGCATCATAAAGCACAATACCTTGAAAAGTGTCCCCAAACAGCCACATACAGAATAAGGTCTCAGTCTCTGAAACATCTTAAGGACATTCAAATGTCCAACACAATGTCCAAACCAAACTGTCTGATTTCAGGAACAGATTTAATGCATTTCTGTTAGCATAAACAAACAGCATGTAGGTTTAACAGTTATCTTCAATAAAAATAAAAATCCTAGGAAATGACACATAAAAACTGATAACAGAATATAAATCTGCTTAGTTTTTAGAAACAAACTTGGGAAATAACTGGTTAAGACACCCAATGTAGTATTCCGTCCTTTTGGTTGAGTGTGTAGTACTGGATATACCGGTTAAGACTGAAGGAGAAATTCTGTAGTATAAGTTTGCTCACAACTCCCTAAGCCTTCAGATCACCTAGTTAAGCTATTATCTCTCTCTATAAAATCTTGCATTTCTTATATCCTTCCACACCCATGGCTAAAGCTACATAACCATCACATGTTATTTAATTACACAGTCACAAAATATTTCTTTATCAATTCTCTTGTCTCATTCACTACACATAACAAATGCATTACAGGGCAAAATTAAAAACCATAAAACCAGCATTTAACTTCATTTTACTTGAGATTTGCATTAAAATAATGTTATTTTAATCTAGTTTTGTACATACAAGGGCACAGTATGTATGCCTATCTGCATGTGTGTGTACTCACACAGAGGCATATTCACATCTGAAGCATAGAGGTTGCTTATAAATTTTATGAAGTCCTGAAGTTAATTAAGGAATACTTAATTCCTCTCTCCTACAAGGAACAGAAAAGTAGGGGACATGTTGACTTGTTATTCATCCACATGAATACTTGTCTTTCTTAGAATACACAGTCCACTATCAAAGGGCTCTAAGGAGGTTTGATATACTCCGAGAATGCTAGAAGAAACTCTTAGGTTAACCTCATCTAGTTTTCTGCATGTCACAGGCCTTGTATGCGACACCCAGTGAAGATGATCCAATGGTGAGGTTTAGAAAGGCATTTAACCTCAATTCAACCATTGGAATCAACTTTAAACTCAGAGTTTTCTTCTTTGGCTGCTGTATAAAAAGGTCATCCGGTATTGGAATTCCCGTCCTTAACACGCACACTTTATTAATCACACCTCTCAACCACCTCCTCATGAAACCAGAGAGATTGCACTTCTTCGGTCTCTCCGTACAAGGCAGGTTTTCTAGATTTTGTATCTTTTAGGTTTTCTTTCTGAGTCTGCAATATCCTTCTTTGATACCCTATTCTGTTTTTGATGTCCCTTCTTTAGTGCCATTTCAAGTAGGCCTTTGTAAATTTCTTCCTAAATGAGCACTTCTATCATGTTTTAAACACAAAAAACAATTAAAACATTAAAATATTTTAAAACATTTCAAATTATTCTTATTGCAGGACAGGAATCTCTTCATGCTAAAGTGGAGGAAATCTGCTGAAGTTGGGCATTCCTGCCTCACCCAAGGTAGGTGTACCTACTCCAACATTTTCAAAAGAGCCTAGTTACAAATTATAAATAACACCGTGTACATGCAAGATAACCTTTAAATTTCTAAACATGCAATCGAAACTTCAAGAAAGTGAGACAAAAAACTAACGCTCCATACCTGCCTGCGGTCTGATTGTTGTGAGAGATTCCAGGTAGTCCTTCATGTCTTTGTGTTTGAAGCCAACAGAGATTTCAAAAGGTGTTTTATGCAGTACGTTCAGATGATCAGGATTAGCACCTTTCTCCATGAGCTGCTGTGCCAAGCTCACCTTTCCACTAACAGCTGCCAGCATTAAAGGACTCCAGCCCATAGTCTTCAGAGTGTAATTACAATCAGCTCCCCAGTCTAGTAACAGATGTACCACTGCCTCATGTCCATGCTGAGCAGCTGCCATTAATGGAGTGATATCGGGAAGGTCATCTCTGCTGCTGTTAAGTACATTTGTGCTAAAATGGTCATAATTGTCTACAAAAGCTCCAGATTCCAGCAACAATTTCACCATGCTGACGTGGCCGCCTCTGGAGGCCATTGTAAGGACACTGGCTCCTAACTTATTCTGTGCATTGAGATCAGCACCGTTCTCCAGCAAGATGTGAGCCACGCTTAGGTGTCCAAACCTTGAGAGAAAGAGATAAGAAGGAGAATTAATACCTTAGACGGCAGAGGCTTCTCAAAGAAAACCAATGCACTCTGAACATGGAAAACTTTGTTACCAACTTGGCCTACTGACTAATACACTACATGGGATCATGCACACACCACTGAACATGACCATGGCCACCTTACTGCAGGCAAGCAATCAACAGCTGAGGAGTGTAAATTAAACCATTCCACATATACCAGTGACCATGCTCACAAACCAGACACCTATTTAAGAGGATGTTCTGGTCAAAGCAGCAACATGCTAGCCCCATTTTCAACTGTATGAGATGAGCATGTAACTTTCATAAACTACAGAGTCACTTTCATCCTCTTTATTTCCAGGCCTGTATCACATTCAGGAATCAAAGCCAGTTTCTTTGCAGATATCTTAATTAAGTACCCTCATTACTACTGAATAAGTAAACATTTCAAAAACTCAGTGGTAAAAAAAAAACAACAATCCCACAAACCATTTTATCAACTGGATAGCCAGCCTTCTGTATTTGCATCATCCCTTGCTTTCCAGTTGTGAACCATCAACAAACCTCTACAACGAAAGAAGGCTCAGAGAAGACAGGCACATACCCACGAAACTCAGGGAAGAACACAGCAAGTGGCCACAGCTGTTGTAAAGAAAGCTGAAGTTCTCTCAACACAAAGGGGACCAAAGGGTGGCTTTTGTTTCAGAGGAACAGCTCTATGAGCAGAGTGGGACAACTGGCTGTGTGAATGACCTTTCTCAAAATAATCGATAGAAAATACTGTCTTTCTGAGTCGGACAGACCAGCATGGGGGAAATGTTGGTCTCAACCCAACACAGAGCACCAAAACTGAGCAACTAACAAAACAAATTTGGAAGTGAGAAAGGGCCTTGAGCTGGCTTCTAGTGACACATTGCTTCCTGGCAATTGGGAACGCCCAGCATCGTGATGTTGAACACACAGGGATGGTGACGGGCATGCTGTTTGTCTTGTGGTTCAACTGTGTGCTGCAGTTCCTACCTGAGGATTGTGTTATGATTTCAGGAGATTGCTGTATCACTAGGCTAAATCAGATTCCTGTGTAACATCAAATATCTTCCCATTAGGAAACTTTGTATTAAAGCATTAAATCCTTCTTGTGTGGAATATCTAACTCCTGACACCCATTTCACCAGTAATCCAGCTTTAACACAACTTGACTATCAGAAGCTCTGGTAGTTTGTCAGTAAGCAAAAGAGACAATCACACATGCCATACACCCAACCAGCTAGTTAACCACGAGGAAACGGAAGCCATCTACCATTCCTCAGCTCAGGAATCCCACATTTTAATAAATATAAAACATTGACAAGATGTGTACTTTATGCTCTTCTTGCAGATTATCATGCATTTCTATATGCTTGAGCAGTTGTTAACACAATTGAGCTTTGATCCTGAAAAGCAGCCTTTGTACACTGCAGCAAAGCAAATATGAATCAAGGAAATCCCGAAGAATGTTATTAACCCCTAACAGCAGACCAGAGACCAGAACTCCCTAGCTTCCTTTCAGCAAGTACACAGTTGCAGAAAGAAGTCTCCAGGGCCTGTCTAGCCCCCAGGTCTATCCTGATAGTCTTCACTGAGCCACCCCAGTAGAGCCTGCAACCACTGTATGCATGGTTAATTTTATGCATATATGCTATCTCCTGTCCAATTTTAACAGGACTAACCACAGCACATTGTTCGAAACCTGCTTTTGTACAAACACTATGTTTCCTTTTTGGTTATCCATTAAAAAGAAAGAAGAACATGCTCTTCCACTTTGAGTTTTCTCGGCAGGTTTCAATGACTCCTACAGTACTTTTCAAATGGCAGCAAGTCATTTCTTTAAAACAGTGAGAGGGTTATAGTGATCTGAGTTTATTGTTTTTAGAGAATGTGCGTACGGTTTTCATTAAGGGAAAAAAAAAAAATATCTTAAAACGTTCCTGCAACTTTTTTCCTTTTTTTAACCTTCAAAAATAACAAAACTGTTGAACCTTGTCTTCCTTGTTCTTACTGGGAAACCAGCTGTGTGACTCATTCTTTAGGAACTTTCTATGGGCTTTAATTGAAAAGAGAAATGTTGACTTTGAAACAGACTCTTTTCTTCCAAGTATTTTAATCTGTTATGAAACAAGAAAAAAACTAAACCCAAAAAACATTAATCCTCTCAATTAAACACTATTATTACAGAAAAAACCTGCCCTCCAATGCATCTGTAAACCCAGAGGGTACTTGTGTACGTAATGATAAGCGCAAACACGAGCATTAGCAACTCAGGAACCTCACACAACCCAGCAGCGGGTTACACGAAACACAGCGTCACTGATGCAGAAACCAATCCCGTTTTGTCATTAAAAACCTCAGCAATGGCTTTCCATATCCTCCAGCAAGCCACTTGGGAAAATGTGGAAAAGTCAAGCAAATGAAATTTATTCCTGCTTGCTTCAGTCTGTTTTATGTCAGAGGTGAATTTTCAACAGGCAGATAAGACAAATACCCATAATTTTTTTTTTTTAAAAAGACAGAAAATGAAGTAAGAGTGTGCACGTATCTTATTGCCACAGAGGGAAAGAGGGGAGCAGTGTTTTCATGTTCAGGTTACCTCCAACTGTGATTCTGCACTGATTTTTACCCAAGAAATAGCGTGCACAGCTTCAATCACTGCATCCTTAAGACGGCAAGGTAAAACCCAATCTCCCCGGTGTCACGCTTATCCAGATTCACACCCGACAGCCCCTGCCCACGCACACGCGGGGAAGGCGACAGGTGAATCCCCGCCGGGGTACCCGCTCCAAGCCACGACCCACCGCGGCCTACAACATGGCGCCCCCCCAGCCGCCCTCACACACGCTGACTCGCCCGCAACCCGCCCCCCAGCGCTCCCGGGCGCCCTCCCCCGGCCTGGGGAGCGGGATCTGGAGGGCGAAGGGGCCGAGCGCCGCCGGCAGCCCCGGGGCGGGGAAGGGAGGGCCGCGGAGGCTGTCGGCGGCCCTCCCTTCCCCGCCCCGGGGCTGCCGCCGGCGCGCCCTGCCGCTGACTAGGCCGGTGCCCCGCGGCGAGGCGAGATGGCGGCCGGAGACCCCGATCGCCCCCGGCCGGCCCTTACCTGGCCGCCTGCATGAGGGGGCTCCATCCGTAATGGTTCCTGCTCTGTACCGAGGCCCCCTTCCGCAGCAGGAACCGCACCAGCTGCTCGTGTCCCCCCGCCGCGGCG
>NW_015090810.1:7379837-7388361 GCF_001431845.1 Calidris pugnax
GGCCGCCGGGAAGGCAGCGGGGAGGAGGGGACTCCGCCGGCGGGAGGAGGCCGGCCGAGGGCGGCCGCAGCGTCCCGGCCGCTCTCCCTCGGCGGGGAGGGGAAGGCGGGCCGGGCCGCGATCCTCGGAGCCGGCGAGGGGCTTCCCCGCCTGGCCGGGGGCCTGCCGGCCTCTCTCCCGCCGGTGTCCGCCCTCCTCGCCTTGGTCACCGCGTCTCCTGCCCCTTCCCTTGGCTATTGGGCTTATTCGCGCTCACCCGGCACAACGATCTCTTTTTTTTCTGTTTATAACTTGATTTCTACTGCCTGGCGCGGTGCCTCTGTCAGCCCCACTTGGCTTACATGATACTTTGGCCTTTAGTTGCACCTCCCTGCTTTTGTTGTTCCCTCAGCTCCGAACTGATCTCTTCCTTCACTGAGATACAGGATTCACAGTTGAGTCATTCCCAAAAAACACACACATATTTTCCGCCCCTCAAGAACGCTGATCCGTTAGCCTTTCTTTTCAAAGAGTTTGAGCGTAAAATCCTGCTTTCTTATGGCATTTCTAAGTATTTTCTCCTTAGCCTCAGCCTCCCAGGTAACCTGAAATCTTTTCCAGGTTATATTGATTTAAAAAGTGAGAAGAAGAAAGAGAGAGAGAAAAAAAAAAAGCACTGATAAAATAAGTCTTCAACTGCAGTTGACCAGTCACTTAAGTATATTTTGTCATACCTCTATAAGTTTAGGCAGGTTGTTCTTTATTAAAATTGTTGAGCTCAATGTCAGCACATGACATTCACTGCAGTGCTGGAAGATTTGGGGAGGAGAGGACGAGGAGAGGTTTTGGGGAGTGTAGTGAAACTGCCAAATGCCACTAAAATGAAGCCATCCCCTGGTTTTAGGCAATGGCATCCGTATCTTCCAAGTTATATGTCTTTCTGCCTCTGGTCCACTTGCAACCCCGATTGCCAGATCATCATGGCAAAGGGCCAAACATGTTACACTTGGAGAAAGACTCTGGCAAACAAGAGTCCTGGCTGTGTTATGGCCACTTAAACCAGTCCTCTGGGAAAGTACCATTCACAGCAAAGAAAAAAAATTACACTTTTGCAAATTTATCATTACAGAAAGGACAAATACCTAGACAGGGTAAATACTCAGTGATGCTCCCTCCATTCTAGATACCATGTGTTAACGCTAATAACATATGTAAATATTTAACATATGCACTTATGTTTAATAATTTTCTTAGGCATAAAGATGCTTACAGCGGTCATCATCAGAGGCGAGATACATGGCTAAGGTAGACTTTTGGTCTAGCCAGTAGAACCATTCTTACATTATGATAGTATGAGGAGCCTGCCATTATCAATAAAGCTGGATAGTGCAATTCCTTCTGCAAGATTTCAGAGCTTGGAAGAAGGGAATGGCAAGAGTGATTAATGCAATACATTATTGATCCAAGAAAACTGGGTCATACTTACCATATCAAAGTGCATGCTTGGATATAGTCAAATTAGTGACAGAATCACTCCAGTTTATCTTTGAGATAAGCTACTGCACATGTTGATCGTACAAATTTATGTTATGTAGCTGATGATTACACTATCAAATTCTACTAATGGTTTGAAACTCCAGACAAAGATATCATGAATGTAATTAGGAATGTAACAGCAAAAGATGCAACTCTAATTTTAAGAAATCAGAAGTAAGCAATAGGAAATATTTGTTGAGGTTTACAAAATGAGAGGAAATTATTTGTGCTAAATTCTACTGCTGTCATCTGATGGTTATTTCTATCTTCAGTGAGCATCCCTGGCATTTATAGAGGTACAATCATTCAGTGATTTCTGTCACTGATAGACAATCAAAATATCATGAGGCAAGGCAAAAATAATCTTTTGAAATTAATGAAGTACTATACAATATTCTCATGGTTATGCACTACCAAGCTCCCTGGAAAATATAGGACTTGATGTCTTCACCAACGAAGGAACAAGCTAAGCCTTTCAAATTGTTTATTAGGGTAAGAGGATGGAGAAAGCTTCGTTGGAAGATAGTTAAGGAAAAAACAAAACCAGATTCCCAGATTGTGCAGATTGTGCATTAGTCAGTGAAAAATGCGTTGCTTTTGAGAAGAAATTCCTTCACATCACCAATGTGTTCATTTGTATAGTTCAGTGTTGGACTGCTTGAGGTTAAAATAATTTAAAATGACAGAGAAAACCTGATGAATGAAAAAAATTACTTTAGACTAAAGGAGCTATGAAAAGTGCAAGGAACAGAACAGGCCTGCCAAAAAAAGCAGAACAGAGAAGGCAAGAGCAAACATGTGAGGCTAGCACTTGTGCAACTTAGCAGTCTCCACTGCAAAGGATATCAAAGCACCAGCAGGGAGAAAAATGGGCCAATGTAAGCTTTATTAAAGCTACTCATTATACAAGGTAACATAAAGAAGATAAACTTAGAGCCATCATTCTGCAAGAGACAGAACCCACCACTGGCAAAACAAAGCCTAGGAAACCATTAGGGCATGTAAGGTACCTGTAGAACCAGTAAAGTAAGTATAATGTAGCAAACGTACAGTGATATAGAACTACAAATTGTCCAGGTAACATGACAAAAAATTCTGTTGCTCTTACAGCAGTAATAGGATGTAATACATTTGGACATATCCTCATACCATGACGCACAAGCCAATTTCTACCTCATATATAATTCAGGGTCATATAATATGGAAGACTATAAAGTTACCATCATAATCAAAAGCATCTCAGAAAGGGAAAAATGCAAGTAGTCAGGCAACCTGTTCCAAAGAAATCCAGAAAACTAGAGATAGCTGACTTCATTAGGAAAGTCTGGGCATGGTGGCATCTCAAATCTCCAAATACGATGGCATTATTTTCATGGCAATTCAAAGAATAAAAGGCTTAGTTTCTACTGTAAAACCTTACTGATATGAATCGCAAGGAAATCATACTTTTGAGAAAAAGAAAACAAAGTTTTAGCATGTGTTTTGTGGACTCTTATCTCCATCTTAAAGAAAAACATAGACACATATATTAGACATACCATGAGTGAAAAGCAGATGTTTCTCTGATATCACCAGACTCGTATGTTAACTTTGGTCCTTTCAGGCACAGAAGAAGAAGTAACCTTGGAAAATGACAAAAAAAAAAGTGGTGGTAAGTGCCTACAGTATACGATGACTAAGATTAATTTCACCACGTAATATCCCCCTGAGTTTTTGGTTCAGAATTTTAATCATAGCCTATGAAGCAGGTTTCCACTTTGTCTGCTATAGCCAGCTGCTATAACTTTGTGATGAAATTACTTCATTTGTATGTTTCTGAACATGCCACAATTTTGATCAAGCTTTCAAAAATTATATGCAGCTCGGTATTTCAATTCACCATGTCTGTACCAGAACAGATGAAATATCGGTCAAGTTTCCAATATAACAGACCTCAAACAGACCCTTCAGTAACACATCACGTCATACCATATTCCACACACAAAACTATGTTCCAGTAGTTCTCGGCAGCTAAGCTTGCTAGCCATGGCTTCTTTTATGGACATCTCTTCTACTGCCTGCAATTCATGCTTACTGTTTAACTAAAGAGAAAATTTATATATCAACAATACATACCTATAGCAAGCAAATACATGGACTGATGCCTCTGGCAGCCACGTCGTTACTACCTTTAAGCTATACTGGCTTGCATATGACCTTTTGAACAAGATATTTTGTATGTGTGTGTATGTCTCTATGTATATATATATGTAGACATATATAAGTACATATGCACATACGTGTCTTACAGAGACCTGCAAACTGGTACAGGTTGGGTCTTGCCCCAGTGATCCAGAGACTGCCGCCTGTTTTTACTGGCGTGGCACACTGAGAATTACACAGCATTCATCAGCCTGATAGAAGATCCCTGAAATAGCTGCCAGTTTCTATCTCACTCATCAAGTCTCTGTTTTTGAATCTACTTTATTTTTAGGACTCTGTACCCACTGTGCTTCCTCCCGTCTAAATTCCTGACACGCTCTGCCTCTGCACTATGCACCCTTGACCCGAAGCCCCCCACGGAGGCACCGAGGACCTCGGTGCCCACCCTTCAGCGCAGCCCTGCAGCTGGGCAAGCAGGGGCTCAGCCCGTTCCACGTTTTGCCAGCACCAGGCAACCTCCTCAAATAAAGACACTTGCAACATAAACGTATTAATAAAAAAACTGCTTGCTACTGGTCAAAACAATGGGAATGATGTTTTAAAATGCAGGTACTCTTGTGCTGACAAAGCAGAGAAAGAGCAGCCAAGGTGGGAGCTTGGAGGGAGGGTGGCTGGGGGCTGTTTCTTTGCAGGGCAATGCCATTTTACACCCAGATAAAGCAATGGTGAACAATGACCCGTAGGTCCAAAGCAATCTCCAGAGAGTAAGTTTTATAACTTGGCTGAATCTTCTTCTCCCTGAACAAGTTTCCTACCTGTCTGCAATGCATTTGTACACCATGTTCCTCTGATAATTTTTTTTCCCTTTTTTTTTTTTTTTTAGAATACCTAAGCGTTGGCTGTTGCTAAAACTAGGAACATTATCCCGTAACACATTATTTGATGCTTTCTTTTCCCCTGAAAGTACGAATTTAGGAAGATATTTGAACTTTGAGTTTATTCAAAATGCATTCTCTATCCACTGGTAGTTCTCCCCACTCCATTTCCCCTTTATAATTTTGCTCCATGTTGTCTGAACAAAGAAATTAAAAAGGAAACTACAGATTAGGAAAATTTTAAAGCCTTTGCAAAATGTAATAACTCTATTTTTTTCTGTAATGTATATGTCATCACTATAAATAACTTTTAATAATAATTAGTGTGTAAAATAGTTCCTCCTAACTTACTGCTTTACGTTTCCCTTGTTTGTAGACCAAATACTTCAATAAACTCATGCATTTTTAGGTAAACTAAATAATGCCTGAAATTCAAATGGATATTTCAGTGAGCAACAGACACACTCTTAATTTCAACTATTACATTCACTATCATGTAAGTTCTTACGGACAGTTACATACTGTTGTGTTTAATCTTCTCTTACTGCTTTTTGAAAGGTTTAATTAATATTTTGTTTCTTCTTTTTTTTGTGTGAAACAATACTATTTCACTTTTTTAAAATAACCTCTTCCAATGTATTAATTATTCCACTGAACTTCGGATTTAATTTTGACAACTAAGGGCATATTAGAGCTTCCTACATAAGTAATTATTGGGTTTATATAACTTATTCTACCTGTTTCTGACTGAAACTCCTTAAGCAAACATTCTTACTAAACTTTTAAAAATATCTCAAAACCAATTGTTTAATTTCCACTGTTATTAAAACTAGAAATAAAATAATTGCTTAAAAGGAACTTTTCCATTAAAACGTTGCAAACTGTACAGATAGCAGGAAACTCATTTACCTTATTAATTCTAGATATTTTTTTTTCTCAGGGGCTTATTTTCACATTCAGAGCAGAAGCCATTATACTTTAAATATTTCAGCCCCGAAATTTCTTTCTTCCTGTTTTAATTAAACCCCAGAAACTCTTAAAAAGCTTTAAGAGAAAGTGTCTTTGACTTCACATTCTTTACATCCTCTTTAAACTTATTGGTGAACGGAACTGATTTATTCTTAGCGATTTTTGCATTAACACCATTATCGTACTTTGCCTTGCCAAATTTCCTCAGATTTATGTGCTTGGACATCATCCCTGGGGAACTACCATTTACTAGCATTGCTTTCAGTCCTCATTGTGATGATGATCGCAGGAGGCCTTCCCAGCTGCTTTGCTTTAAGGGCATTATTCCTACTGAGACCTGCCTACCTTACTTTCCCACCAGCTCTAACCTTTCTTGCTTCTGTGGAAGCAAGGTGATGCTCTCCTACCTTTTCTTCAAGCCTTTTCTTCCTTTTTAAAATCTGACTGAGAGGTAGCTATACTGGTTATCTGCTTCAACAGCCTTGTCTGATCTCACCCTGTCTGCCACTGATTGCAGCATGCTTCTTGCAGTCCTGCCACACTTTGGTCTCGGTTTCCCATTGTTTTTATCTCAAAACTTGTTTTAGCCATGCGATCATATTCTTGTGTTTCTTCCATATTGCTCTAATACTTAAATAAAATACTTATTCTTCTAATACTTAAGAACCCCTGCAGCAGAGCTCTCCTGTTTTCTTTCTCACTGTTCTTAATTAACATTCAGTCCTACATTTTGCTCTTTGCATCTTCTCAGCCTCCCCCGATAATTTCTTTTGGGAGTCCAAGAAGATCTCCTTTTCCTTTGATTCATTCCAGGAAGTCCTTGTTGGGCTCCTCATGCTTAACATTTCTGTTACCCTATTCTAAGTAATTTGCAACTGTACACAAAGGGAAAAACCCAAGACTGTTCCAGAGAACCAGATCTAAAGCAGCAGCATGAAGTGCTATCTTCAGGGTTTATTCCTCCACCAGCCAGCAACTAGGGACCCCCTGCTATAAACTCAATGTCAATGACATCAGTTGGGCTTCCTTGATTCAGGAAGGATGGTGAGCAAGGAGACAGTGCAATCACTGGGCATGCAATTACTCGTGCCACTTAACTCTCTAGACCCCAAGCTTGCTAGACATGGCTTCCTTGATATACAGTGTATATTCTTATGTCCAGCATATTGGTATTTAACAGTTGTCTACAAACCATATTTACACACACATACTTAACCACTATTATGCTCGTTATTCCAGCTTGTACATATGCTTTGAAACTAGATTCTATGCATACATAATTCTGTGACAGATAATTGTATAGCTGAATAAGTAATAATGAAGTTGTATCTACACACACACACACTCATCTGCAAATCCACCTAAACTCCTTCATTTACGCTAGTTTGCCAGCATCAGGATGACTCATTATTATTCAGCACCCTTCTGGCCAGAGCAAGGCGCAAGGCCTCCACAGAAGTTGACAGCCTCTGTGTTTGTTGTCACATACAATGTTTATTATCATGTAAAATCAGGAACAGCTCACAGCTGTGTGCTGTGACCCTGTCTGGTAGTGACGAGGATTTTCCCTTTCCTTAGCGTCAGAGGTGTTTTCATCCTTTCCTTAGCAATGCTGGTGAGCACCGCCCAGTACCACTTACCAGGCTGAAGTCCCTCTCTGGGGGATGCCCAGTGTCCTCTGCTGGGTTGATCTTGACAGGCCTCCAGCAGCAGAGGATAGTGCAGTAAACAGGCTCTTTGTAAAGTGCACAGGGCAGATGACACCTCAAAACTCGAGTTTCAGCTCCCTGCTGAATGTGAGAGAGAAACTGTATCAATTATCTTACACTTATGGTAAGGTTTTTCAAATGCAAAATCAGTTTCTTGTGTAATCTCCTGGCCTCTGGATCGCAAATTCAGACCAACTGGGCTGTACCCTGTTAGCGGGTGAAGTGAAAAAGCAGCATGGATATGTTGTTGAGTATGAAGCAAATTAAAAGTTTTGACTACCTGCCACGGTTGCTTTTCTCCCCACAATTCTGTCAAGCCCTGAAATGGACTGCCCATTATCCGGATAATAAATTTGGGATTTTTACTTATCTTCTGCATTTCTCTCTATGAGGCCACATTGGTTGACTTATTTTTTCAATCAAGAACACTGCTTTCTTCATTGAAAGAGTTTGTAATTAACTCCCACAGCTTCCCGGCCCATGTTCTGTGTACTTCTAAAGCACATGCTGTTCCAGAGGCAGCAGAATGGATGAAGCCTGGTTTCTTACTAACTTGTTTGGAATCATAGAATCGTCCAGGCCGGAAGGGATCTCCAAAGGCCATCTAGTCCGACCTCCCCGCAGTCAGCAGGGACACCCCCAACTAGACAAGGTTGCCCTGGTTGGGTTTTCTTCAGCCCCAAAGCTCTTCCTAGGCCCTCCGTGCCAAATAACCTCCCTTGATGCCCTCCTGCAGCCCTGGGTACCTCTGTCAGGAGACAGCAAGCCTTGGGGCCATCCCGGTGATCTCCAATGGCCAAAGCATCTTGCTGTGGCCGTGCCTGCCAACCCTCCCTTGCTGCCCGTACCCCTGCCTATCTGCCATACAGCTACCAGTGCTCACGAAGGCCCTTCCAGCTTCAAGGTGACCAGATCACCTCAGCAAATGTGCGAAGGGGACATGCCTTCCTCCCTCCTCCCCGCATCCCAGCCGCAGCACCGGGCTGTCCCCGGCAGCTTTGGGACAAGCGCTCGGGGCTGGGTCAGGACCATCACAGGCCCCACCGGTTGTGTCCCCAGAGAGAGCCGGTGCCTCCCGTGGGGTGCCGGGGCCCTAGCGGCCGAGCAGCCTGCCGGCCACCCCGAAAACGAGGAGCATCCCGGAGCATCGCTCACCGGGGAGCCGGCTGCGGAGCAGGAGGGCCGCCGCACCTCCCCCCCGGCCCTTCACCGACACGAGTGGCGGTGTCCCTGCCCCGGGACCGCCGGCAGCGGCCGCTCCCCGCCCGGCGGCAGCTCTTCCGCGCCCCTGCGGGCCGGGCCGGGCCGGCGGCG
>NW_015090810.1:7388525-7390152 GCF_001431845.1 Calidris pugnax
CCGCGCCCCGCCGCCCGCCGACACCGAGCTGCTGCGGAGGCCGGTGTACGCCAAGCCGGCCCCGGAGCCGGGGTCGCTGGGCGAGCTGGGCCGGGCGGTGCGGCTGGAGCTGAGCCCGGCCGAGAAGCGGCTGCAGGAGGAGAGCATCCGCCGGCACCAGATCAACATCTACCTGAGCGACCGCATCTCCCTGCACCGCCGCCTGCCCGAGCGCTGGCACCCGCTGTGAGTACCCAACGCTCCACCTGCCGCCCCCGCCGGGCTCCGGCGCCGGGGGACCCGGGGGCAGGTGGGGCTGGGGGCAGAGGAGCCGTGCCTGCCCCTGGGTCTGCCTCCTCGGAGCCGCTCCCACACACAGAGCGGAGTTTGGTGGCCCCGGTCGGCGGGGTGGGAGGGAAGGGGGTAATGGTGTCCCGGCTGTAGCTCGCTCAGAAGCGTGGAGGCTTTTAAAACTTTCATTTCCCCACCCAGACACGTTTGCTCACCAAGTCGCTGATTTTTGTTGCCTGTTTTCTGCTCCTCCACGAGGCAGAAGCAGTATCACGTCGGGGTGCAGGTCGGGAGAGGTTGTTCCCCTCGGGCAGCCCCTGGCAGAGGGGTTTCAGCCCTCAGGCTGCCCTGCTTCTCCTCCTTGCCGGCCCATCGGTCACCGCAGGCAGCAGTGTGCTTTTCCAGTCACTCCCAGCTTTACAAACGTTGCGGTCCCCAAACTTCAGCTGTGCATTGTGTTCAGATGTCTCGTGCCACACAGTATAAAGGAGATTGTTTTATCATCAGATTTACCAGAAGCGATGCAGAAACCCTCAAAGAGGTGCATAACGTTCTTCTAAACTGGGACTTTGCTTGATCCCGGATACTTGGTGGGACAATTTACACTTACAATACTAATGCCAGCTGGTGGCATGAGCAATTGTAAACTAAGGATTAGATACCCTTTGCTGAGGTGATTTCTAGTTTACAGGCGCGGTCGTGCAGTCGGTGCTGCCCAGCAGGTCCGACTTGATGGCCAGTTCTGGCCTGAGGCAAACTCTTGGTGTGACTGAGTAGATCATCCCAGTGCGAGCAGTCACAGGAGCAGGGGGTGAGGGACGGGTGGGCCGGTTACAGGTATGTGCCTTCAGTCAAAGGGGTCAGGACAGACTGAGGGCTGCAGAGCCCTCTCCTCTGTTTCACCCGAGCTTGGCTTCTGCCAGCATATTTCATTGCAGCAGGTTTGTGTGCTAGCAAAGAGCTGTGGAGAAAGCAGGGCTCTGCCTCGACCATGGGTTGACTTCACATCAGTGTGTCCTGCCCAGTAGTTAGCTCAACTCCAGTTGTTAGTGCTGAATCTAAAACATGAATCCTACGATAGCTCTTCAACAATTGCAGTGCAAGTGCAAGGCCTTTTTATTGTAAATTTAAGCATGACAGTAGGCTTGGTTTCTTTCATTCTCTCCTTAGAAGCAGCCTATAGACCATAGGCTAAAAAGGACTGTTTCAGTTGTGTTTCTACAGGAAGAATTTAAATCATTTCAATACATAATTTTGGACTCCTGCCACTTTTCCCAGGCAGGGTGTTGCAGGAAATGGAAGATCACAGTTGTTGAGTAGGGGACATTAGAGATGGGGGGGGGGGGGGGGGGTGTTT
>NW_015090810.1:7390191-7441638 GCF_001431845.1 Calidris pugnax
GTGTAAGGGTAGAGACTGAGGGGGGGGGGGGGGGAGATTCTTGAAATGAAAATAATGTAAATGGGCTGATGGATTTTGGCTACAATGACACATACTTTTGGATTTGAATATTTGGATGTTGAAATGACAAAACATATCCAAACCAAAAGGCCTGCAACGCGTCAGTGGCATAATCTCCGAGATAATTGCCTGCTGGGGCTGTATTGTGCCGTTGCAGTATCTACTGGCAGGTGCTTCACATGTTTCCACACAGTTAAATCTAAATTATGGCAGAAACATCACGGAACATCTATCCAACTCACACAGCAAATGTAAAAAAACTTTCCTAGATACAATTTTACAATGAAGTTGTTAAGTACCTCTCTTAAGAAGGAAGGCCATGTAAGAGATCAAAGTTAAAAAAAATGGAAGTACTGGAAAAGGTATACCAAGACTGTAGTGACAGAAAATTTATTCCATTTCAGTGTAAGATTAGAGGCCGTACAGGTTGAAATGTCAAGTCTAGGAAAATATGATTTGGTTTCTTTATTTTAAGGTTGGTAATGCTTGACCACTCATGGTCTTTAATGAATGTTGGAGTGATGGGTGAGGCTACAATGGTAGGTAATAAGTACCATTGATAGACTTCAACTAGACTTCAGCACTCCACAAAAATAATGCAATGGCTACATTTTAGTTGTGATCAATGAAAAAAACTTTGGTACCTGAAGACCAGAAGATCTACACTGTTTTGGATATTTTTAGTGTTGTTTCAGAGGAGAACTGTGTGCTGGCAAGGCTTGGATCTCTTCCAGGCATATTATTTAGATACTGTGGTAAGAAAAATAATTGGTAGTAGGGAGGTAGGCGTGGTCTATTGAGAAAGAGTCAATTTGTCTTTTGTCAAGGATGACGTGTCTCACAAATCTGTTGGAGTTCTTTGAAGGTTGTGATTATCCAAATATGGAAGCGTGTTGTTATTTCCAGAGGCTTTTGATGAGTTCCTTAAACAGTCTCCGGGTGTGAATTTGTGAAAATCACAGAATATAATGAAAACTAGAATTTTGCTAATAAGATTTTGAATATCTGAACCATAAGCATTTAAACCTGGTCTGCAAAATTATGGGTACACCGTGTTGCTTGGTCAGAAATTTATGACAAAAATGACTTTTCTCACTGCTACATATTGTACATCCTGGGCCTGCTATCAGACCAGAAATGTGGCAATAGTAATTTGCTAATACCTTTGTCTGATAGTACCGTGCAGGAAGAGAATAATAGTTTGAGATTAGTCTGCCAAATAATGTATTGTTTTACAATATTTGACTATGGATCCTATACAGATGTTATTTACTCTATTATAAAGTTTCTTCAACTCCAGGTGTTTCTCCTACTAATACATTCCTGCCAATGTAAATATTGAGAAGCCCTGTAATCCTTCTTGTTATTACAAACTACTGCAACATGGTTTTTCTGAGAACTGATCCTTTTTCTGTCAAAACACTGGCAGTTCCTGCTTCCTTTAAGTGTCTGTGCTTGAGGTCAGTGACTGATAATTCTATGTTTCATCACACTGAAGCTCTTCAGTTTTGTTGGTGGCTAGAATTGTGTGTATGTATAGGTATGTGTATATATGTATCTGTATATATGTGTACCCATATCTATGTGTATATATATGTACCTAGATGTATACCTAAATATATATTTAAACATACATAAACCCAAAGTAAATAAATGTATTATATATGTAAAATATATTAAAAAAAGTACTTTGGGTAAAATATTATGCATAGGAATGTAAGGAAATTACTAAATGGTGATACAGTTTGTACAAGGCTATAAGTGAAATATGCTATAGGGTCAGAGAATGACAGAGGTTGGAAAGAACCTTTGTGGTTTCTAGTCCAACCTCTTGCTCGTAGCAGGGCAACTTTAGTGTTAGAGCGTGTTGCTAAAGGCCATTCTCGTCCTGTCAAATTTTGAAAGTCTCCAAGACTGGGGATTCAACAGCCTCCCTGGGCACCTTTTCCAAGGCTACATCACTGCCACAGTGAAATTTCCACCCCCACCCCTCCAATCATAACATTATCTAGCTGGCCCTGGTTGTCTTCTCAAGGTCTATCCTTTATTTCTTGAGTTTATATGCATACAGGAAGCAACAATTCTAGCAGGTTTAAAGCAAGCAAGCATCCTTCATTGGCCATGGACTTACTGAGGGCTGTGTTGGGGCTGATGCCCTGTAAGTGCAGCAGGATGGGCTCTGGGCTGTGTGTTTTGGCTGCTGCTGCTCTGCCTTGTTCCCTGCCCCTGCACAACAGCCCGGCCACATCCCAGCCGGCTGGGGTTCTTGCTGCGTGCTCGTTTCACAGGGCTGCAGGGTTAGGCAGACAACTGATAGGGTCTCTTAGCCTTTTACAGTTTATTACAATGTGTAAGAAATACATTTCCAGTTTTTCTGCTTGGCTTCTTTTAGATTAAGGACTGGTTTTGAGCATTGTTCCTGATTCTACCGTTGTTTTTTTTTTTCCTTTTTTTTCCCTGTATCTCTCACAGTAGGAGCGCATTGGACATTGTTCAGGGATGGTTTTTGTAAAATCACACCAGCCGCCTTCTTTTGGTTGACTCTTGTTACAAAAGGAACAAGGCAGGGTTAGGCACTTTTGTGCCGACTCAGCATTTTATGTTGTCTCTTTCATGGTAGAAGACTGAGTAAGCTCTTGGGCTTCATTTCACGTGTCCTTGCAAGAAAATGGATTTGTAAGTCTTTCCTTACCTGGCAATGATTTTCAGTAGCCACAGAAGTTTGAATGCGGTCTGCATAATGATTAGTAGGTATAAAAAAATTTTTACGTATGTGTTCTTCAGTTCTAGATAATTTTCTGTATTTTGAAGAGAAAGTTTGTTTATGTCTATGTATTATATATACACACGCATGTTTTAATGGGTATATTTAAGTAGCTGTGTATACATATTTAACTGTATATATAGGTGGATAGATATACACAAATATTTAATTTCCTCTATATCTATCATTTATGCCTATAGTATTACTTATTTTTTGGGCTGTCTGAGTTTAGAGTAACAATCTTGCACTAAGATTTTTCTGCCTTCCAGATTCTCTTACACTCTCACTTACTACCGTGTTTTGTTTTGTTTACTGGGTTGTAAACAGCACATTATGCAGGCTGCCCACCTGGTAGCATCTCGCTGGCAAACTCCCAGCATAATCCTTGAGAGTAGGTTTTGGTGTCTCTTCTACTCCAAAAATCACAGCATCTACTTCTGATGGGCGCGGTGCTCCTGCCAGGAGTCTCAACCTGACCCCGTTCCAGGAAATGGCGTGGCAGCCGGGTGTTTCCTTCCCGGCACACCGCAACTGCCGGACTTCACCCAGAAGCTTGTCTTCCATCTGCTATCTAAAGATGAAAGGACTTCAGTGACTTCTTATTGTTGTTGTTGTTGCAGCGCTTATAGGAGAAGTGAGCACTTCATAGAGCTTATCTGCAGAAGCCAGACCTTGCGGGTGCATCCCTTCCCTCCCAGGGCGCAGCTGGTTGCGTGCTCTGCGCCCAGGGCTGGCTTTGGTGCAGGCATTCCCATGCTTTACATCTGGTCACAGGCCAAAAGACACAGCGCTCTCCTACGTAGGAGCAAGCTTTAGTAGTTTCATAACGCTATGGTCGCTGGTTTGGGGTTGGGTTTTTTTTGTTCCGTTTGTTTTCTGAGCTTTTCTGGAGTGGATATTTGGTTACGGGTAACTACATTAAACCTTTGGGTCATTACTTTATTGTTAGTTGGCAGAATTCCTTGTATTTATAAACAGTCTTTAGACCTGCAAATCAGTGTGTCTCTGGGACGTCACATTTCCTCCTTCACACAGTTAAGTGAGGGAGTAATAAATCTGCAGGATTGTTTTTTGTGGTTTTTTGTATGTTTTTGGTTTTTTCTTAAATAAGCAGGCTTGCATTTTATCACAGTACAGAATACAACAATGCTTCCACAAGTGCTTTAATATTTAGGATATTTTACTATTTTGGTTTCCCATCTTCTGTAAAAATGTGTCAGTTTTCTTTCTTGTTGTGCTTTTGTTTAGTAGCCACCTGCAAATGTTTTTCAGAAGAGCACACACAATTATTTTTTGACCGTTTTTCTCTACAGATTCTGGTAGAGATCCTCGACTTCCTCTGACATCTAGATGAGTGCTTGGTTTCCGTTGATTTCAGTTTTAACCTGATAAAGTTCCCAGTGATAGTAACCACAATTTATTTTTTTTTTCTTTCTTTAAACAGTGCTTTTACTATACACAGTTTTCTGTAAGGACCAGGTGCATCCACACCCTACTATTAGTGATGGTTACAGTAACTTCTTTCAGTTATTGTATTACTTTGGTTTTTTTCTTGTCCTATATCAAGTTACTCACATAAAAGTAAGTTTCTGAATGTAGGTGTAGGAAATTGCATGGCTCTATGCAAATGTTAAGTGTATCTCATGACCTTGGAAGAAAATTGCAAACATGGGTAACCCTTTGAGTAAAAATGAAACTGGCAAAAATGAAACTGGCAAAAATGAAACTGGCGAAATAAAATAAAAATTGTTTTTTTCCCTATGGACAAGTACAGAAATGCCTTCTGATCCGCACATCCAGGATCTGGACTAGGCAGGAACTTCTGTTGCCTTTTTCTAACAATTTGGAGTTAGGAGGATCTACGGATTTCTTAAATTTGTGGATTTTAGGGTATAGATTTAGTCTACCCTCATAGCTGGGCTTTCTAGACATCTTTTTCTTAATGTAAATTTGATCTGTCATAAACAGATTTGCTTTCTTTTTTCTCAATCTTCTTTGCAAGTATTTTCTTCTATTTCAGGCTTCTCAGCTTTCTTCCTTGCTTCTCACAGTGTTTTTATATCAGCCAGTGCTGTCCTTTATTATCTGAAATTTAAAAGAAGTGTTTGGCAGTCTGTCCTGTTGAGAAATTGCTGTCACTGGGAAAATCATTCTTAAAAACATCAAACAATCTGGAAAACCATTTCAAAATCTAGCTAGTCTCTGTTTTCAAAGACTTGATCATATCATGGTGTTGTAGATTGAACTGTGTCTTGGGGAGCTTTTTCCTAATGAGGTTTGTTTCAGCAGGCACAATGTAGGGGGCATTTACCTGGGCTGCTGGACTGGGAGCGAGTGGTGGGGAAGTGTGAGCCAGCATTGCTTTAACCAGTGTTGCTTACATGTTCCAGCTTTGCCCCGAATAATTCGGCCAGTCTGGAGGTTAATCAGACCTTGCTGCTATCTACTTTGCTACTAAGACACACCTTCTGTAAACATCAGCGCCTTTTTCTGTAATGTCCGAACACACGTGGGGCATGTAGGTGTGCAGAACTGGGTGCAGCTTTCTGTGCTCAGATAAGAAGTTTGTTTTTTTTTTTTTTTTTTTTTTCCCAAAGACAAAACTGACAGTTTGTTTGAGGTAGTTTTATGTGAGAAAATAAATTAGCATGAAAAGTTGGGTAGTGTTGGGAGGAGATATGAATAATCTGATTTATCATATCCTTTAATTCCACTGGAAAGGTCACACCTCTGTATCCCAGGTTTTGGTGTGATAGGGCTGTGTTGATTTTGGCTCACACACTGGATTTTATCCATAGGTTGCTCTCCCCCAAGAAGGGGTGAGGAGTAACTGTTCAAAAGCACGTTCCACCTGGAGTAGGTAACATGGTGTCTGTAACTCTTCGGGGTGGCTCAGAAACCAGCACTGCCACCTGTGTCGTGCTGCTGAGCTTGAGATGCTCGTGGATGGATCTGTGGAACCCAAAGCTGCTGCTGGGAGCAGGAGGGAAGGGAGAAGTGGAAAAAGGGGGCGAAGAGGACCCACCACAGCTATGTCCTCTGCTATGGCTTTGGGAGGGTGGAGGAGGAGATGTTTTCTCTTGGGTGAAGATGCCTGGCAGACCCCTGAGATTACATTGCTGCCTTTGCAGTTTATGGGGTGGGCAGTGGAGGAGGTGAAATTGGACTGAGACACCCATTCGTCCAGATCTGCCTTTTTCACTAACAACCTACAGGACACTTGAGCACACCTCATACTAAAGGGCATCTGCTGTTTAATTCACCATTCTAACGCTCTTCAAATTCAAGCTCTGGTGCCCCCAACATAAGAAGGTTGGAGCAAGTCCAGAGGAGGGTCACAAAGATGATGAAGGGGCTGGAGCCCTTCTTCTGTGAAGACATGCTGTGACAGTTGGGGTTGTTCAGCCTGGAGAAGAGAAGGCTCCAGGGAGACCTTGTAGTATTTTTTCAGTACTTAAAGGGGGCCTTCAGGTAGTGTCATGATGGGAAAAGGAATAACAGTTTTAAATTGAAAGAGGGTAGACTTAGGCTAGATATCAGAAAGAAATTCTTTACTTTGAGGATGGCGAGACGTTGGAACGGACTGGCCAGAGAAGCTGTGGATGCCCCATCCCTGGAAGTGTTTAAGGCCAGGTTGGATGGGGCTTTGAGCAACCTGGTCTAGTGGGAGGTGTCCCTGCCCATGGCAATGGAGTTGGAACTAGATGATCTTTAAGATCCCTTCCAATTCTAACTATTCAATGATTCTATGAAATTAGGAAGAGAAAAGAAGGTGATGGTGTGAGTCAGCATGTCCACCACGCACCATTAACAAACCTAGTAAGCCTGGTTCCTAGCCCACAGCGTGCAACTCACCGTGAAGCAAGATCCTGACAACGTTTGCTTTGTGATGCCATGATAGTGTCTATGTGGCAACGTCATATATCTTAGTCACATAAATCAGGTTAAATCAGATATAGCAGTGATATATGCTGTTTTGAACTTCCTGAGAGAAGCTACAGAATCTTGAACTTTCTGTATTTTCAGGCATTCAAAATGAAACTTCAAAACTTAAAGATTTCAGTAGTCTAGAAAAATTTTCGTTTTGTGGATTGCTGAGAATAATTTTTACATCTTGGTTTTCAACACATCCTTTTTTCCACTAAAAATGTTCCAGTACATGATTTCTAAAAGAGAAGTATACCTTCAGAAACTGTGAAAGAATTTGCACCAATTGTATTCTTAACAAATCTTTGAAACTCACAGAACATTTCATGTTTTTTCTTAAAATACATGTAACTTGACATCTAGAACGTAAAACTTGGAGATTGGAAGTGTATTTTCCCTTGCCGTGTTGCTGTTGCAGTTGTGGTAGAAGTCTTACATGAAAGTATGTCAGCAACCATTCCTAATTAAGCCATGGCAGCGTGCCCGGGGTGCACACATTCATGCTGTCTCTCCCCTTGTATAGATACATATCTCTAAGAGAGAAACAGCTCCTTACAATGAAATAAATTGAGTGATTACATTAATTGACAAAAACGTTCTCTAAAATAGCCCATTTAATTTTGTTTAGGCATTTCCTGACTGATGTCTCCTTAGTTTCTAATAAATAACCTATTGTAAAACTTGCCAACAGATTTTTGTAGTGTAGTAGATTCCAAACTTAAATTATGAAACTTGCCAGCCGTATAGTCCCGGTTAGACTGTGACTTGCAAGTGCAGTGTAAAAACATAAACCCAAAAGCCCACAGGAACGTGGATGTGTATGATGGTACCCCTTTATGTGCTTTGATTCAGTTTGCACTTTGTGGAGGCAGATGTTTGAGTAGGTGCTGGAGTGAAAGATCCAGGAAAGATGGTACGTAGTGAAATTGGTTTTGAGTGTGTGCTCAGGCACAGCATTATTCTCTCTCTCACTTGTGTCTGGGAATGTCAAGATTCATGGCTGAATACAATTAGAATTTTTAAAACGTAGACGTTTATTATAAATTGATAAACTAAAGCTGTATGTTGTGGCGTTTCTTGTTTTATACCTGTCAAGCCGCAGTGATCAAGCAGGAGGATCCTTGGAACATCACCCAGTGTGGCAGTGGGTTCCTGAGGGACACCAAGGAGGTGCAGAAGCAGGCTGGTGCCGCAGCAGGGCAGTGTCCCAGGCTGCTCCTGGAGAGGTGGGATGGGGCAGCCCCGGCTGCGTTCCCTCTGGCTGCAACTCTGCTGTGCACAGAGACTCTGCTTGTGCGTTTTCTAGGGGGCTGCAGGGAACAGGAGATGTCAGAGGACAAAGGCTGAGGACAGAGTTTGCGTTGCATTACCAATTATGGTTATGATCCATTATATATATATCAGTGTTTTTCAGTGAAATCCAAGTGCTATTTAAAACATATCTTTGTTTTGTTGGCTTCAAAAAGGCTGCTCTCACGCGCTGGCAATGGATTTTTCCTCAGTGAGTGATCCTGCTATCTGGTAACTTTTTCCAAAATCAGCTTGACCAGAAATACGTGTGCTTTCATGAAGAAAATGAACCCACTCAACATGAACACATCTTAAATTTGTGTTGAGGTTGGGTTTTTTTAATATATGTAATTATTATCTATATAAATACTGAAGTTCGTGTGGGTGAATAAGATAATGAGAATAGTGAAGGAATATGTCGGACTTCAAATGACAGTGCATCTGGATTTAGTTATGATAATGAGGTTCAAAGTGATATATCAGGCAGCTTGTAGTATGGACTGTAGGTAGTTTCCTGTCACTTAACTTTTCTATGGCTAAAGTTAAACATCTGCTCTGTAGTTAAACCTCTGTAGACAAGGGAGAAGTCTGTTTGTGCTAGATAAATGTCTTAAGGAGAGTGAGGTGAATCGCTTCTGGATTTGTCTTTACGGACATGCAGATTTCAGCTGATTAGCTCAAAGTTAGCACCTAGCTTTTAGGTGGCTAGCATTAGTCTTGTCTTAACATGATCCCCTATGTTGGGAAAGAATGGTGTTACACATTTTAGGGTGGCACTAAATGTGCCTTAGTCAGAAGCCGAAAGCAGCATGCAGTATAGGCATTATAAATATACATTCCCAGTATCTGCAGAAACATATTTTTCAACTGCTGTCACCAGTTTGTATCCTCCCTGTCATATTAATGACATATTGTAACTGATACGGGTTTGTTTTTCTGAAGAACCCAAAGTAGGAGTGAAATGATTCACTTGGAAAGTAGGAGCTTGGATACTTGGGTGACACAGAGAATAAAAATACATCCTGAAGTTTGCAAAGGTGAATACAGAAGATGCATTGCTGAGGTGGTTCTGTTGTAAACAGGGGTTGGGAAATGGAAAAGCTGAGCTACGATCACTAGGCTTTCAGTCAGGTTTCATAATTGTAGCGAGGTTTTTTTGAAGCTTGTGTGTCTTGCGCAGTGGTAGTGTTTAGTATCCATATGCATGCTGTTTAATTGTTATTCAACAACACTTCTAAGCATTTCCATTTCAGGGATTCATTTTTAATTTTTTTTTAATGACTTTCTTACACTATTATTTTTCCAATGTTTGAACACTTTAGGTTTGTAATCTCCCTGGTGGGATTATTTTTGAAGACTGAGCAAAGCTCTTTGAAATTTCTTTCAAAACAGAAAGATATGGAAAATTGTGCTTCATTTCACCAACAATACTTGACGCTGCCAACAGCTGAGCTCTTGTAGTAATCTAGTAAGGAATACATGTCTGGGAAATAATTTCTGAGATGAGCATGGAATCTGCATAGAAGTTGAATTACTTTATTTTTCTCTAATTTTTTAAAAATTTCAAAATTTTAGTATGTCTAGACGTGATGATTAATTCTGCCCAAAATAAACTTAACGTACTAAAAAAGCTAAGCTTCCATTTGTGCTCTGGAAGCTTATTTCAATGTGCGTGTTGAGAGATGGCTTCTTTCTTTGGCGGGTTGTGAGCCTTGTCCAACGGGGCTGTTCTAGGGATGTGGGGCTGCAGGGGATGCGGGCATCGCTTGGGGCAGCCCAGCCAGCAGCCTGCCCTGCTGCTTGGCGAGTTGCTTCTCTGCACTTGCGTGCTGCCTTCCACCACGGAGCTAGTAAATAAAACACCCTTTATAGTTCTGGCCTTTTTCTTGACTTCAGAAACCTAAGAAACGTGTACTCTGGTATGTCTCGTAGGAGGCTGACCTTTTCCCGCCGTGCAGGGTGTGCTCATCGAAGGAGGCAGCAACGCACAGTGAATCACAAACAGTTTGGGGACTGCCTTGCTCTGCGCCAAATTATGTTTCCTGTCTCCAGCATGTAATTTTCAGGCAAATCCATTGAAGTCTTTAATCTATAATTAGGCTTATAAGCTTCTTCAGACTTCTTGGATTTCCTTTTTCAAAGAATGGGATACAACATTAATATTCTGTGATTCTTTCAGATATGTTTTCCAGAGAAAGCTTTCCTGGAGGTTTTCTATTTACTACTTTTTTTCATTCGGTTTTCTAAAATAGTTCGGTAAAGATCCCATTTCCATCAAGAAATGAACTGAAATTACCTGGTGCAAGTGACTGTGATACAGAAGAAGAATTTTTTCCTGGCAGTGCTAAGAGTATAAGTTTTTCAATAGGCTAAAGTAAATATGTATTCCTAAAATTGGATTCATACAGTAGGTTTTCAGCTCTTTTTTTTTTTTTTTTTAAAGTTAATTAAAATGTCACTCCTTTTTTGTGCGTTACTACATAAACATTTGGCAAAATAAATCACTTCTGTCACCAGCCGATGGGGCGAGGCAGTTCTCTGTTAATGCTCCTGTTTGCCTCAGGACAAGTTACAGTCTGGATGGACATTTTTGTACTTCACTGTATAAGTATGTGTGTGTATTGCGTATCTACGTATGTGTATCTTTATGTGTGTATGCATGCATACACATCATACACAATGGATGTTGTTGCATAGCATTCCTTTCATGTTTGGGAAGCACTCTTCTGTGTGCCTCCTCTGCCCAAGTGTCATTTCTCCTCATTGCCTTCTCATTTTCAGGTGTTTGTTACTCAAGTACTCTACAGACTTTTTTTTTTATTTTGTAAGAATTTTAATTTTAGGAATATTCAGATTCAGGCTTTTTTTTTCTTTCTATACCACAGATCTTAAAAAATATTGCCTAATCTTTAAAGAAACCGAGAGGAAGTCATTTTTATTGCTAACAACAGCATTAATTGATCACTAAATATATTCTCAATGTGCTATAGGAATATAGTTTTCTTCTGATATCATTGTCTGAGTGTTCATAAGAACTTTAGCTCCCCTGAATTCACCTGCTGTCACGTTTTCTGTTGAGCAGTTCTGGTTTCCATCATCAGCTCCCAGCAGTGTAGTTTTGGAGAGCTTGCTGCTGTTCTGTTTTGATAGGAGGGATGTCCTACCTGCTTTGGTATCATCTGGTGTGATCCAGTAGTCTACATAAGCTGAAGTATGTCCTTCTGCCCCGTACAAGCCCTGGTGATGCCAGGCAGTAAGCTGGAGGCATAAGAAAATTCAAAGATCTCTAAACCATTTCTGTTGGTTTCTCACAGAACTGCTCATACAGAATGCTATAAGAAAAGGGGAGAAATGACAGTAAATACTGACATTATTTTAAAATTCTTTCAGACCGGGGGAGTCTTTAACAATTTACACATTTGGCTCAGCTGGAAGTTTCTTGGCATCCTTACACTCATTTGGGGAAGTTCATATATATATATTTATAGCACATACATTCTGGAGCTTAATCCAAAGGTTTGCAAACTTTCTGGCTCTCCATAGAGCCAAAACCATGCATTTCTATGTATGTCTGTGTTTTTTGTGGATTTCACTATTATATCTTGGCAGTTCTGTGGGCTTCCCAAATTCTGCTCAGTGTACATACTGAACAGTTCTGTAGCTGTTTCGTTGTTGTTTGTTTTTCTTTTTATATATTGCTGTTCCTTCGCAGTTATCTTTTTACTGTCTAGCACTTGTTTTATTTTCCAAAGCACAAGTTATCAGAAATTTATGCTACTGTTTTTACCACACTTGGGTTTCATATTTCCTTTTTTTTTTTCTTTCTTCTTTAATCTGGGGCATGTTTTGACCATTGCTTGTTCTTCTACTTGGCATAATTTTGTGCAGACAGCTACTGCACGTACATCAGCCTAGAATATCTCCTATCATTTTTCTTTAAAATTCTACAACCTCAAAAAAATGTTTATAGTCATAATGTTGTGGACATGGGACTTCTGAAATACCAGCTTCCTGAAAGTGTTTGTATGACTTTTCTGTGTACACACAGTTCTTTTAAGATGCTTTATTATTCTTGTTTACAGTTAGTAAGTAGCATGTGAACTCTTCATTTGAGAATAGTTTTCTGAAAATTAACAAATGCTTTTGCACTTGTACTAAATATAATCCTCTCCTTTACAGATGCAGAGAGGAAAAGTATGATTATTACAGCCTGCCGAAGACCTCTGTTGTGATAGCTTTTTATAATGAGGCTTGGTCAACGCTTCTGCGAACTGTTCATAGTGTTCTTGAGACATCTCCAGATATACTTTTGGAAGAAATCATCCTTGTAGATGATTACAGTGACAAAGGTAGGAAGAATAATTCTAAATGATGCTGATTGTTGGTGGGGTTTTAGGTCAGTCAGGCACAGGAGGAAAAGATATGCTGCTTGGGTAATATACCATAAAATTGTATGACATAAGCACCTAATTGGAGAACGTGGGGTTTTTTGTAGTGTGCCAGTGTAAACTGAGTTCTGGACCAAATTTAGTTTAAAACGGGGAAACACATTTGCTGTGTTGTAACATGAGTACTTCCATATATAGTTAACTATGGTCTGGATAACTAAGGTTGGAGCATTTCAGATTCCCTACTTTGAGCAAGTTTTGATTGCTCCAGGCTTTCCCTGGTGTAAGGTACAGTATGGAGTTACCTGGTTATCTGTTTCCATTTGAATTATGGGATACAAAACAGTGCTGGCTTTTTCCACCAGACATGAATTTTGTTAAGAATAAAACTTTTACATGGAAGAAGTTTTGTGTAATGTTTGAGACTCATTTAACAATTTGGAAATGAATTAGAGGCAAGTATGAAGCATTCAGTTTGTTAAAAGTAACCATAATTTGTGTCCATCCAAGTTCTGCGCTTTTTCCTTGTCCTTTAGTAGCATGGACAGTATAGCAGAATAAGAATTCAAAATTATATCTTTAAGGTAATGCTTTAAGTAATACCCTGCTGAAAAAAAGAGCTTTCTGTAGCATGATGTAAACCAATCATTCCAGAACTATATTTTTCCTTTTTTTTTTTTTTTTTTGTTTTGTTTTGTTACAGAACATTTAAAGGAGGCTTTGGAAAACTACGTGGCTGGCTTACGCAAGGTGCGTCTTATCCGTGCGAACAAGCGAGAGGGGCTGGTTCGAGCCCGGCTGCTGGGGGCGTCTGTGGCCAAAGGGGACATCCTCACCTTCCTGGACTGCCACTGCGAATGCCATGAGGGCTGGCTGGAGCCACTGCTGGCAAGGTGAGGTTATGCTCTGGGCTGGTTTTCTCTCCCGTTGCAGAAGAGACAGTTTGGCACGCTTCTGCAGTGGAAAAATGACTCCTTGCAGACGTTTACCAAAGGTTACTGCAGCCTGGTCCCTCAGGCGCTGCCGAGGGTTTGTCTCCTGGAACTGGGGTAGTGAATGGAAGTGTTGGAAGATCAGGATGTGGATTTTTTGTTTTCTTTTCAGGAAGAGGAATCCTCCCCCAGCTTTGAAACTACCTTGGAAAAGTGGTTTCGTACCTTCTGTCAGCCTGGGTGGTTGGTGAGAAGAAGGTCTAGAAAGAAGCATGCCCTGAGACATCCTCTATTGCAAGGCAATGTGCGCATAAGCAGATTAGAATAGAAGTCAATAAATTCTGTCTTCCTAGTGCTGAGCAAATCCACCTTTCCAAACTGGTCCTGATATAAAGCATCACAGGGTAGAATAGGGAGGAGGTAATGTTTTGTCAGCACTGACTTTTATTTGGACACCATCTCTCCTGGGACACTGTACCTCAGCTATGTAGTTTTTCGACTCTGCTGCAGGCTTATGGAGCAGTTAGAAAACTTCCATTAATTAAAAAACCTCAAAACTGAAAAACAAACAAACAAAAACCAACAAAAAACCACAAACTCCCCAAATACTCTCTATTACAACTTAGAATATTAATTATATTCTTGAAGCCTCACCTACATGTATGTAGTCAGCAGCCATATATGCACTTTTCTGACTGTTGGTTCAGCCGCTGGTACATCTTACTGTAGCACCCTGCCGCCCCCACATCCCGTGCACGAGGGTGTATTGCTTTTGCCTCTCTTACCAACAGCTTATATCTTTATCTCCTTGGATGCCATTAGCAAGTATTGATAGATACAGTACCTGAATCAGACCTCCTAGATATTGTATATAGAAAACCAGCTCTCTTTAAAACATAATTTAAAGAAAAATATCTTTTCCTCAAGGTCAGTGGTTTGATTTGCATCCTAGGAAGATTCCCACCAGGTACTGTAGACTTCAGAGAAAGACCAGAAAAAACAGCCCTATGCAAACTGGAGAGCACATGCTATCTTGAGGTGTGCAAGTGTTCCTGATTCCTGGTGGAACTTGTGTTCTCAAACTCCCCATGTCCATTTGAAAATGTATCTGGAATAATATTTTAATTTTTCTTTCCTTAAAGTTGTCATATTTAACCCATTTCTAAGTTTCACACCGACTATATTCCGGTTAAATATGAACAGTATAGATTATGTGAAGAAAGGAAAAAGCATAAAAAACAAAGAACAAGCTTAGTTTTGATAACTGTCCTCTGAAGGAACAGTACGTAACTGTGGAGAGGATGCTGTAATTTCTTCACTTCTTCAGCAAACCACTAGATGGCAATCTTGAGTAAGGATTGGGATAATTTTAAGTGTAATAAATCACTTCTGTAAAAAGTTAGCTCTAGATGTGTCTTGGAATTTTTGCTCTTCTTGTTGCAGATGCAGACCTCATGTCTAAGGGGATGTCTGCTCGCTGTGTGTGACTCAAACATATGGGAGCAATACAACAGTGTTAGCATTTTACAATGCAAACAAAGTTGTATTTGTAAGCTGCCTGTGCATTGTACCATCTAGTTAAGAATTAACTTATGGAAAAGGTGATGGCTTTTCACTTACATGATTAATTTCATAACTGAAATCACATGCCAGCTACCTGATTTTTAGTCCTTTTCCTTTATAGGAGCAACAAAGCATTTTTACATTTTATTGGGATTTTTATTCCTCTGTGTACGTATGATTCTCATTGCTTTGTACATAAGCTTTATGCAAGTGAGACAGGAGATAGCAATATTTGTATAAGCCCAACCAAACGGGATTTCAATGGGAGATCATAAAAAAGAAAACAGCTGTGTCGCATCTTCCCTCCAGCAACAAGAGACCATTTCATACTTAAGGAAGTCTTTCTCAGCTTGGTCAATACTTCTTTGGAAATGTTGCTGTTCTGTTGCATTTAACCACCAGGAGTTGCTCTAATTTTAGAGCCAGAGCCCCTTGGTCAACCTGCAGGTTTTAAGTTTAACAATCCCATGAGGAACCAGCTCCCCTCAAATGATAGATACATCACATCTCTTCCTTGATTGGCAATGTAACATGTTCGGTTTTCCTTCTCTGGAATATGCAGATTGGAGGATGCAGGACTAAAAGAAGTACCAGGATCTTAAAGTCAAAAAAGTCACTTGGTTTCACTGAACTAAGGGGAGATGTCTAGGACCAGTGTAGAGCAGATTGCTATGGAGTGATTAAGGAGAAGCACTTTAGCTTAAGTTTGCACACTTGAAGTTGATCTCTCCTATTACTGAAAGAGACCTTTGCAGAAGTTGAGGTGAAGGCAAAGGATCCCACTGCCTTTTATAAAGGCAAATGCTCGTGGAAAGGAATCCAGAAAACCCTGCACGGTATTGAGAAATAGGAGGAAGGGGTTTATATCCTTGCAGAGGTAGACCTGCAAGAAATGTTGTAAGCTCTGATACATTCTTAGAGTGATTAAGATCTTAACTGTCTTTAGATCAGCCTTGCTGATAGGTATGTCATTCTGCTGTACTACCTTGTTTATCCTTTTTATCTCCTGTGTTTCTAGGGTTTCTGGAGGCCTTCTTCACGTAGGTTTCACTGGTGGAGATCTAATTCCCATGTTGCATGGTTGTTTTCTTTAAGCTCGTGGCTGCTTTTTGAGTTACTGTTGTAGTGCTCAGTATAACTTTTCACAGATGATCACAGTTGCAAGAACAACCATGACTTTAAGGGCCAAGAGGCTAGCTAATTTATTATTTGTCTTTGCAGAACTATACATTCATTCTGCTCTCTTGATATCTTAAAGACAGTTACCTGTACAAAACAAAATACACATTTTTGTTGAGAATGTGGTGCTGGCAGTGGCATCCAAGCCCGTGTGTTATCTTGGGCCATCTGCCATACCTTGCTTCCACTGTCGAGGAAGATTGATGCTTACCAGGTGCCTACAATTGAGTCCATCCTGATGCATCCTCCTGATGCCTCCCTAGCAATAAATCAGTGGTTATTCTTGTAGCCGTCATTTTCCTTGTATTGCAGCATGAATTGAAAAGGAGCAAAACTTCATGTTTTGTATCTGTTCTTGACAGCTCTAGTTTTTGAGAGAAGTTTCTAATGGAAGTCTCCTTTTCTTTTAAAAACATATTAGGATTGCAGAAGAAGAAACAGCTGTCGTCTGCCCCGTTATTGATGTTATTGACTGGAATACATTTGAGTACTTGGGAAATGCTGGTGAGCCACAGATTGGTGGATTTGACTGGAGGCTGGTCTTCACTTGGCATACTATTCCTGAAAGAGAACAAAACCGGAGGAAGTCCAAGACAGATGTGATCAGGTTAATTTTTACACATCTTATAAAACTCCGAATGTTACAGGTGTTTTTGATTTCACTTGGAAATGCCAGGGTCTGAAAAATATTTGGGAAATGAGCATATTACTAAAAATTGTGTATTTTTTTTTTAGTTCCCCTTTTTTCCAAAAGAGCTCCTGTGCACTGTGATCCTCGAAAAATATTGCTCTAAAAGCTAAAATTCCTGTGTAATCTTCCGTATGGAATCCTTATTGCACAAGCAGTTTCTTGACTCTTGCAGGCAAACTCTTATAGTCACTTGTCAGCACATAGAAGGGTTGTAACTGATAACTGATACTGAAGGATGGCCTCTGCGAAAAGCAAATAGAGGGGAAAAAAAACATCAATCAGTAAGAAGGCAAAAGCAGTTTTGAAGACTCCATCTGTGCTGTAGCAATAGTGGTGGCTCCTTGTGACGTTTTCAGTGGTGAATCAGTTTGCTGGCTCTTCATTGGGAGGAAATGATACAGCTCTACCCACCAGAGTTTCTGTCAAGGGCTAACTCACAGGAGCTCGTGCGGAAGTCGTCTTTGTGGGTTTGAGGTTTTTTTTTTATTTTAAGATGACTTGCGGTCGGTTGGTATTACTCCATGCTGTATTTTTAGGAGAGGTAAGGTAAGAGTACAAAAAGTACATCTGGAAAATGGACACTGTAGGCAAAATCCTGATAGTCGAGCGTCTGCTATGTTTAGCTTTGGAAGTTAGTATATTTCAGCAGTGTATTGTAAGAAATGAAGCAACTATGGGGCATTTTTAACATCATGATTTTATAAATCCTTGCTTTTATTTATAATGTGTTATCTTATGGACTACAACAAATACAGAATGATGAATTTTTCTCGGTCTTTTCTGGGCCCCTTATCCTGATAATATTACCCAGTACTTCACAAAAATTAATGAACTTATCCTCAACTGAGAGAACTTTTTTTTTCTTTTCTTTTCTTTTAAATGGGAAAAGTGAGGCAGTAATTTAGTCCTTCTCAGCATATATACATCCACATCCTCCTTAAAAAAAGTTTCACAATGGAGTAAATGTTTTTAAAGCCTTAAGTTTAAATATGATGCTTTTCTTCTCCATGACAAGAATTGTCTTTGGCATGCCAAGGGGAAAACGATGGGGGATAAAACTTCACAGTAGCCTGAGGACACGGAGCTCAGCAAGTGTCTGGAGAAAGCAGCAGTGCTGGGAGTGGTGTCACTGACAGCTGTGTTTGGAAAGACGAGATCTGGAGTGAGACAGAAGAGCTTGTCTGCTTATGGAGTTGGTTTTTTTCCCTTCTGTCTCACTTCATCTCATTCCTTTCTTTGAAACAACATACAACAGTGTAAGGCAGTGTTGCTTCAAAAAGGTGGCTGATAAAATTTGTTTTGACAGATTAAGAGTAACTGATCACTGCACCTAGCATTTGTTAATATTTACCTCAACAGCAATTTAGTATAATTCATAAAGTGTCAGCTGAATTTAGTTCCAGCCAGCTTTATATGCTTGGCACTTTAAAGAGGGTCATTTTCCAAGACTGTAAACAACGAGAACAATATTGAAGAAATACAAGTTGATGTATATGTGCATACACTACCCTACTGGAAGTAGGGATCTGGTCTTGATCCCCCATTTTTATTTTTTTTTCCCCAAACACAGTAAAAAAAATTTAAAAAAACCAGAAGGTCAGATCTTCTTAGAAAGCAAAAAGTCTCTTTAGGGGCTATATTTACTAATTCTGCTCAATTGATGTCTGAGAGTTTTTCTACTTGATGTTAATGGGATCAGGAATGTTATTAATTACTGAAGCACAAATATTTGTTTACTTATTACTTAAGTAAAACATATGAGGACACTGCACTTAGAATTTCAGAGCTGGCTAATATAATTCTGCCATAAAAGCTTTTGTTCTGCTATGTGAAGGTAAGAGACTAGTCATTTTTTGTTGCTCACAAAGACACTGTGATTGCAAAAATTTGTATTAACATAATGTTTATCTCCTCTGATTTCATTGTTATTTTTATTTTAGTACATTCTGGAGCTTGTTTCAGATATGACTTTTTACTACAAAATTAAATTTAAATAGCCTGGTGATAACCGATTAATGGCTGATTGTTACTTTGTATTCAGAAATGGCTGAGATAATTGAAAATAAAAATATACTGTATTTTTTTCTGTTGCATTGGTTTTTTAATTTATATTTTTTGTTTTGTTTTTTTTTTCAATTGAGAGTTACTATTCTCTTTCGTAGGTCTCCAACCATGGCAGGTGGCTTATTTTCTGTGAGCAAGAAGTATTTTGATTATCTTGGTTCATATGACACAGGAATGGAAGTCTGGGGAGGAGAAAACCTTGAATTCTCATTTAGGGTAAGTGGCTCAATTAAATTTCTTTTTTTCCTGAGAATAAAAATAAGTGTCTTATTTCTTTCTTCGTGTCCTTTTACTTAATGAGAGAGCTGTAGTGTAAGCAAGTATTAAGAAGAAAATATTTTGGGATTTATATGAATCTCCTTTCTTTGTTTTCACACTTTGTTATAGCTGGATTTTCCTTCCGAGTATCAATTTTAAAACAATTTTTAAAAACATGTCTTTGTTTTAAATGCCAGTATAAAATGTAAGTAATGGTGTGATATTAGCGGGTGAAGTTTACGTTCTGTGCCTTGAAGAGGATTGTTGGAAAGGAACATTTCTAATTCTCTAATGTGACTGAAGCCCTCGCCGCAGTTGATGGAGTGAGCAGGAGGCAGCTGGTGGCAGTTATGAGTGGGGTGGGACAAGCCAGCCCCTGCACCACTTCTTTAAGCCTTTATTCTGTTTCACTTCAGGAAAAGTTTGTGCAAAGGTTATAAAAGGTGATGGGGAAAATCTCCAGGAACTGTAGAGCTGTACCCCAGCGGAGGAGGGCTGGACCAGTGCTCAGGTATAGATAGCAGATAGATAACTGGAATGAAGAGGATTTATGGTAGAGGAAGAGAGAGGAGATACAAAGCAGTCTAGACTGACGAGCAAAACAGTCTTGTCCTCCTCAACTCTGCTGTAACCTCTGCTGCTGCTGATCCCCACTGGGCACTGGCTGCCTGTGGTTTGCCGTGTATCATCCTTAGCTTGCTGAAACAATCCAGTGGTGGTGTAAGATGGAGGCTGCAGGAACATCTTTGGCTTGCAGGGAGTTCACAGCTTAGTATCCTGAATTTCCTTTGGGTTTTTTGCTCATCATTAAGTGTGTTTTATTTCTGTATGTGGATTGAACTGCTCCCTTCTGGGAGGCCAAAGGTTTTGCAGGATGGACCGTGCAATGGCCAGCGAATATGCCAGTGTGTGTTAATTTTACTAGTGCAGATTGCTGGTAGGATCTGGGCATTTGGATCAAAATTGTGCACAACGTGTTTTTCTCTATTTGATTTCAAGCCCTTGTACTTGTGCTTCCTGCGGTGAGGGTTTTTATGAAAGAGAGCAGAGCGCTATGATGTTGCCTAACTATGTTCTTCTGGCTGCCCATGGTGCTGAACAAGGTCAAGAGGGATAAATCAGCGTTAATTCTGTTGTCCCTGTGGCTTCCAGACTTGCCAGACCTGAAAATTAAGAGCAGGAGTACTAAAAAACACTGAAAACTAATTCATTGTTCTTCTCATCTGTGAAAACACTACCTTCTCCTGATGACATGAAAGGACTTGTCCTCAAGCCTCCTCTTTCTCATACTTCGATTATTCTAAACGGAAGAAATTCTCTACAGTTTTGAGAGGTGCAACAAGGACAAAGCTTCAGCTAAAAGCACGATGACTAAGAGAGAGAGAGGCTGCGTGCTGAATGCAGGATCAAGTCAATGTGCCTTGATTTCAAATTGCTTAATGCTATTTGGCTGGATAAAATTTAACTTCATGGGCATTAATGGGCATTGAAACTCCTTTTTCTGAGGGATGGAAAACATGCCCTTTCATCTTCCACCTCCTGTGCATGGAGGGAGGGGAATCTGGAGGCACTTCCCCCTCTGCTCTTGGTTCTGCTATTGGCACTGCAATGTAAGTTTGTTTCTGGGGACCACTGCTTGATACACCTGTAGTCTGTTCTTCAACCCACTGTCATGGCACAAGAGAAAACTACATATGTGCAAAAAGAAAAAACTGTTTACCACTAAGTCCTTTCTTCATTTAGAAATTTCATTGCACTTGGGCCTGGATGATACGTCTCCAGTTGCCTGGTGTCTTCTCTTTTCTGTCTGGATCTGGAAATCTGTCTCGCAGTGGGAGCAGCCAGGATGGGTTCATGCAGATGCGGAGGTCCGTGCCCCCACCCAGCTCCCAGCAGACCAGGCAGGACCCCTGCACAGGGGGGCTCAGTCACAAGCAAGAATGGAACAGAGAGAGGGGCAGGAACAGAGTATTTTCTGCAGTTTGTCTTTGTTCAGGAGGTAGCATCCTTTTTAAATTTTTTTTTATTTCTTCCAGGGAGACCTAAAATGATAGAATGGAGGTGGTAGAGCTTATATAGCTTTTCTTATTCCGTGTTCATTGACCCATCGGTCAGTTGTCCAAAGACCCTGGCAGGGATGAGGATCCCAAGGCGAGGTCTGTACTCTTACTGTAGCTTTTCATAACACCACCATCTGTTTCTGAAAAGAAAAAATATCGAGAGTCTGCATACATCAAGGTGAAAGCGAAAGTAAAAATGAACATCACCTTGTTTTCTTTTTGTGCTGAAGGAAAAAAGTACAGTTTTGTAATGAGCTACAAGCTAGCCAGACCTAGTAAACAAACATATTTTCAGGCATGTGAGCATGCAAAATATAGAAGAAATCTAATGTACTTCCCCATTAAAGGGCGTGCAAATAGTTTTAGGGGAGAAAGTTCTCCAGAGTCACTTGTTTAACATTTCGTAGTCAACTTCGGTTTCTCTAGTGAATTCCTTGCTTTCTCTCTCTTTTCCTTGCTCTTCATTTGTACCTGATTTTATATTGCCGTTAAAATGTGTTTTTCATTTTAAAAAATATGTATATTTTGAGGCATTGTTTAGCTGAAATGTACTTAATTTTTTCATAACAGAGGAAGACAAGTAGTTTTGAACTGTTTTAATAAAGGAAGTGGAAGTTAATGAGCATTGCTTAGCAACCTGCAGTTATCTTTTAGAGAAATGCAGTATTTTAATTATTGAAAAATCAGCTGTTGTGGAATTCCTTTAATCATATTTCTGTTCACATGACAAACATGCTGCTTCCCCAAAAAGCAACAAAAAAGAAAAAAGAAACCTCTCGTGAAAAGCAAGAAATTAAAATTTTAAATCTAGGAAGTAAAGACTATCCAGTGCTTCCTATAGAAGGATAATGAATTATCTATAACTTTAAGGAAACTGTTTTAAAAGTAAACATATGTATTAGAGTGCTTACAGTTTTGTTATTAAGCACAATTATTTCGTCACATGTGAAGATCTGACGTCATTATCCAAGCCTAAATCAATGGAGACAACATTCATTGATTACTAAATTAAGAAATTTGAGAGGAAATCATAAGCAACTTAAAATTAGCAGTCTGAAGACAACATCCATCTTGGGTATGCTGAAAGCCTTCATCAGTAGTGACTTTCTAGATCCCTAAAAGCCCTAGGGAGAGAGATGGGAAGAGTCCCATCACTGATCTGTTGTAATTGGTATGATTTGCTGCCTCATAGCTTTCACTACTGCTGTTTTAATTTGAATAACATGTAATTAAAATGTATGTGCTGCACAAGAAGTTTGTCAGGGAGCAAACCTCTCTACCCCTTAAATAGATCTCAGCTAATTTCCCTTGTCCTCCTCTTACAAAGGAAAGGTGACCCGCCCTCTATGCACGTTTCAGTACATGAGGAGAATTAGCTCACTGGAGTGCCAGTTCTCAAAAAAACATCTACAGGAAGTCTATTGGAGGTATTGGTGATTTTCTCAAGTCTGTTCAAATGCAGCAAGGTGTCCTGCCGTTCCTCTCATCTGACAATTTCAGAAACCTTGTTTCAGGCAGCTGTCAGAAGCAGGTTGTCTGCCACATTGTACATAGTGTTGAATGGAAAATATCTAGCCATGCTTTCCTTTCATTACATCAAACTTGAAGCCAGTGGCGGGTGAGCTGCCAGAAGTCCATAGTTTTCAAAGGAGATGAGTCTAACTACAAAAATTTGCAGAGTTCTGAGTCTTGTGTCCCGCCTTGGTGGTCATTTGTGGGCTTTATCTCCAGGGCCACGTATTTTCCGACTTGGAGGGTCAGAGGCATGAGGATGAGGGCAGAGTGAGTTCTGCCAATTTCACATTCGGGTTCAAGAACTTTCCTTGACAGCAAGCAGGAATATTGGTTTAGATAGGAGAGGTTGTTTCACTAATCTTGGCTGGACTACGATGGATCAGTCAGTTACAGAATTACTTTGCTTTTTCTTTTCATGCATTGTGTCTTGGGTTTGTTTCCCAGCTTTCCTATGAAAATGGTTAGTTATAATTTATGACCAGGCCCCCATACCTCTCTTCTGAAATGTTGAATATAGAAATGGAAACACAACTTACTGTTGTCCAGTAATATGATGAATTTACATGGTTTGTCAAGTCAACTTTCTTGCAGAATACAAGAGCATGTTTCTGGTAAGAAATCAGTCATCAGTTTCTTTGGGGAGGCTATTCATATGGCCAATTCAGACTAGAAACATGGCTGTTTTCTTAATAATCCTTATATAACTTGAATTGCAGGCCACAGTTGGACCTGCAGAAATGTTTTGGACCATTGTTTATCATGTCTTCAGAGAAGGTAAAGCTAAGAAAGGGCTAATTGTACACCACGTAAAACCAGAGATGGGGTTATCTCCTTGTTGCTCCCAGTTATTTTCTCTGAGTTCACACAGAAGTCATTTAATCTCATCAAATGAGACACACAATGATTTTATGTGTTGCTTATAGTATGCTGTGATGTTCTTGAGAAGGTATTATCCTTGCAAAGGCTTTTTGTTACCGTATTCTGATTGCAAAGATTCAAATTAAAGATGCACAATGTCAATTCTTTGTTCAGATATGGCAGTGTGGAGGAAGTCTTGAGATCCACCCGTGCTCACATGTAGGTCACGTTTTCCCCAGACAAGCTCCGTACTCCCGGTCCAAAGCGTTGGCAAATAGTGTGCGTGCAGCTGAAGTGTGGATGGATGACTACAAAGACCTATATTATCACCGAAACCCACACGCTCGCCTGGTAAGTTCAAGTACATTGTTCTTGGAATTTCAATAGAACTTATTTTCAATGAAATAACTATTAATTTAGCTAATATTTAACATGAAGCGCTTTTTATTTTATTTCTTACTTCTTCTGAAACTTTTTTTCCAAAGCATAGAATAAGTGCATATATAGTTAATTTTTAATTCCTTGGAAAAAATCAGAAATTCTGTAAGACCTGAAGAAGGCCACAATTATGTCAATATTAAATGAATGAATGAATAAATGAAAGAATAAAGTTAAGTAAGGTGACCCAACTGAGGAGGAGCTGTTTAGACTGAAATTTATGCTTCTATGAAATGGCTGACACAGGATTCTGTCAATAAAGAATTACAGAAGAAACACACAATTAACAAGTGCTAATCAACAAGATCCAATGGACAGTAGATCTTTAAGTGAACTGCATGGTAATAATCTTTAGCAAAATTACCTGTCTTGTGATAATTGTAAAATTTTGGACTGAGGTAAGACAAAATGGATTTTTCTGTTTGATTTACTGCTGCACAATGTTTGATTAAAACCAAACCAAAATCAATATTGCAAAGATTAAATTAATTAAAATAAGTTCTGGGAACTCAGGTGAAAATGTTCCTAATAAAAAGTTTGAAGTATCAGTTCTTTTTTGGGGTGGTTTTTCATTTTTATTTTCTATGAGGAAGAAAATATTTTTATTTTCTATGAGGAAGAAAGTACAAGATCATTTGTTTGCAAAATTTCTCAGGAGAAGAATACTGTGAAAATTGAGTATTTTTTCTTTTCAGTATAATTGAGTATAAAATTTGAGTATATTCTCTCTTCTGAGAGCTCAGAAGAGTTAAAGCAGTGTGCAAATTCATAGCTTGGGTATATTGTGTAACACTGAAATCTCCTCCCAATGTCTAGAAGTGACTTACATGAACCTCTGGCACAAGGTCCAAAATCCAGGCCGGAAAGAAATCACTCTCTGCTGTCACTTGTTTCTGGAGGTGCTTAATCTCCCTTTGCAAGGAAAGTTTTCTGAGTGATGGCTTTGTGATTTTGTGCACAGGGGAGCTGCCCTCTGGTGGGCTCCTGGGCACCCACCTCTGGCTGCGCCAGACCAAAGCCTAGGGACCAGGCAGGGCAACAGGGATCTCCCCACTCATTTTGAGTGGCCTACCCCAATAGACATGCCAGGGGGAAAAAGTGCTCCTGACACCATTACGCTTTTAAAAGATATGTTGGAGGACACTGGGGAAGCTGAATTTGGTTAGCTTCCATCTCATGTTCCTTTGGATTAAACTGGGTAACTAGATTATTATAGTCTACGCATTTGTCATAATTGTTTAACATCGAAAAAGCCAACTAGGTTTTATTATTGGAGTCTGAGTTCGAGAGAAATGTGGGGCTTGTGTGTCTGAGGATGGGAGCTCACAGGCAATGCTGGTTCTGCTTGTCATATGCAAAGAGGAAACAGCAATAAATGCTGACAGTTTCTCTTGTCAAGTTCTGGGCAGCTGATGTCTGTGGTGAAGAAACTCAACTTTAGAGGTTATTTATGTGTTAGTATTGGAAGTTTGGCCCATTGGCTTATTCTGAAAGACAGTGGATGTAAGCTGAGACTTGTGTGGGTTTTTTGCACACATATGAATGCTACTGCCAGTGCACTCTGGTTTCTGTAATACTCTGTGCACCTCTTGTTGCGGCGGCTGAATTCAGCCACTTTTACTTCATCTAACCCAAACGTTCAGTTCCGTAGCATAATGGAAAAATGATGGATGCTATGGCTGCAGAATTTGCTTCTATAAAGTTTCACTTCAAGATTAATGTTCAGACCTCGGACCTAATATGTCATGCTGTTTGTTTATTCGAGCAGGCATCTCTGCCTCTATTTTACATCTGCTTTGTGTTTTCAGTGATATTTCCACAGCTTTGAGAAATGCAAATGTATTTGCAGTTTGATGAAAGAGTGTGTCAAGTGACCTGTAAAAATCAGGGGATTGCAAACGGTAGCTCATGCCTGGCTGTCTGAAGTCCCTGGTCAATATAAAGATAGATTTTTTGAAGTCAGACATGGAAAGATGTGAAGTCTGCTCCAGTCTACAGACAGGGAAAAGTCTACAATGAAAGCTTGTCTCTGGAGAGTTAAGATTTCGTACTCCCAACCCCCTAAAACTGTGAAGTTAAAAGGAAACATTAGCAGATTTTTGAAATTTCATCAGTTAAGTGTAAAACTGTAAAGGTAATTTGCAAATGGATGGTGGAATAATTTAAAATTCTCAAGATTCATTCACTGCTTTTGAGATTTTCAATTATCCAGCTAAAGGAAGTTTTATTTTCCAATACGCCTTCTCAGTTTCCAGCAATCTGTATTCAAGGGCTTCCTTGCTTGCGGATTTAGGGAGTTTTCTCAGACGAACTGTTTTCTAGAATATTTTAAAGTTTTACATGCACTGTTCCAATTCTTTTTTGTCAACATTTAACAAATGTAAGGATAATGAAATCAAATCCAGTACCCAAACATGGGGATTTTTCCTGGCTAAAAGTCCTACTCATCTCTTTAGCATACGGTTCCTAATAACATATACAGATAATTTAAAAGAGAGCATCTGTTCTGTTTGGGGGTTTGTTTTTAATAGTTTTTTTTCTTTTTTTTTTTTTTTTTCTTTCAGGAACCATATGGAGATGTGACAGAAAGGAGACTCCTTCGAGAGAAGCTGAAATGTAAGGACTTCAAATGGTTCTTGGAGAACGTGTACCCAGAGCTTCACGTACCCGAGGACAGACCAGGCTTCTTTGGAATGGTAGGTGGCTGCTGAGAAGGGCCTCCTTGCGGTTCTCTGAGCTCTCCTACTAACTCAGTATGAAGGTAGTTTGATGCCAAAGTCAGCTTGGGATTTTGGTAGAATTCAGTTAGAATTGGTAGGCTTTAAAATGTGGTTTCTATCAGAATCTTTATTATAGGGGATGCTGTTTATGAAGGAGTTCTGTGAGAGGGTAGGAGAACAGGCAACGTTGCCATGAATTACGCCTTCCAAGTGACATCTTGGGAGTGTTAAAGACAGCAAAGGATGACGGTTTTTTATTTCTTGAAACGTTGCATGGCAAAAAAAGGCACAACCGAAGTGTTTTAGTTTTCAGTTGTTAACTTGAAAATAGAAAGGGTGTGCTTTGAAACGTGTGTACACATTTTAACTGATGAAGACTATGACACTCTGATGATGGGGAAAAAGAGCTGGTGCTATTTACTCCCAGATCATACAGGATTCTGTATGTCAAAACCAATATGTTAATTTTTAATCTGGAGGTCACTTTAGACCGGCACAGGTTCATAAACTATTTTCACTGGTTCCAGATCAGAATCCTCTTTGTTTTTAAGATTGGACAACTTTCTGTGCTATTTGCAACTCACAAATAAATGGAAACTGTAGCTCCACATGTACATCATGTTAATGTAATCTCGTTTGGAAGGGATGAAGGCAGAGATGTTGCAGCAAATAACCTGCTTCCTCTGAAAGATCAGCAGATATCTGCTCTGTGTCTTATTAGGAAGGCAAGACCGCACCTTTCTGCCCGGTCGCTGTGGGCGCACAAAACAGACAGGAAGGGAGTCTCCCCGCAGTCTTCCCTAAGAGCTTTGCTACCTGATGGATGAAAAAGATCCTTCTGGGGAAACGATATGGTTTCCCACAGGGAGCTGCATTTCCCGTGGGGAGCTGTAGGAGCTCCCACAGGGAGTGTGGCAGTTGGCAGCAAAGCCCTCAGGAGCCTTTGAGAGAGCAGCCGTCCTCCTCCATTTGCCTTGAAACTTGCACTTGAGCTGAAAGCTCTGTGTCATCACTGGCATGAGAGGTAATATCCACCGTTACCCAGTCCCTTGAACAGACCCCGGTGCAACAGCCATTCGTTTTTTGTTGTTTTGTGCTGGATTGCTAACTGACAAGGTCAGAGACAGTTGAAGCAATAAGATATAAGACATACCTTCCAGGAGCATTTCAGTAACTTGATTCTCCACCTCCATCCTTCACCCTCCAAAAGAAAGCCCACGCTGGTGGCTGTGATAGTGCTTCAACCTCCTGGGGAGGGTATTTGTGCAGTTTCTTTCACGATTTAACTGCACACATCATCCTCGGGAAAAGTGTTGACAATACTTGGAAATAATAATTTTAGTTCGGAGCTGCTTGAGGTATCTACGGTGTAATTTAGGTGTGCTTTATATATTTCTCTAAAAAAAATTCTTAAATGCTGTCATCTAGTTGTGAGCACAATAAGAATACACCATTTTTTTTTGGCAGGAAGAATTTAAAATGTGATTACAGTACACTTTAAGAAAGTGACAGTGCAAAAATGACACCTACTGATTCAACTGATTTGTGGATACTGAGTCCCATCTGCTAACTTCAATGAATCATTGATCGTGTTCTTTACTCCTTCCTTAGCCGTGTACTGCTTTTCTGGTTCACAAAAATACTGTGTTTAAAAGTGTTAGTTTTGTTAACAGCTCAGCTTAGTGTGAGATTATTTAATTGTTCAAAGAGATTGCAAAGGGATATGGGGATTTCTCCCTCCCTTGAAAATCTTTACACTGAAGTTGAAGAATCTTTCTAAGATTACCTGTAGGTCAGCCAGATGTTATTGAAATAAATGTATGAATTATTGAGTGCCCATGCAGTGACAATTAGACACTTGTGCTAATTTTTTTTTTGTCCTGATACACAGGTAAATTTTTACTGTCTGTACTGTGCTTGGTTGTCTAAAAGATTAGCTGCCTAAAACTTTAGATAAACATACAGAATTTTGAATATTTTTGCCTGAGCTATGTTTGCATTCTTACAAACTGCCTGAGACCTAGAAATGAGGGAAATACATCTCCTTATAAGTAAAATTAGTACACTTTATACCAAAATCATATAGCATAAATAAACCTGGAATGCCACAATGCTGATTTCACTCAGTACTCTGAACAAAATTATACTTTGAGAAGGGGCATTATCAATCTTACAAGTGCTCTCATTCATAAGTTTTGGTTTTTTTTAACTTAAATCAGATTTTTTCCATAGAAGTTCCAGTACTGGAACAGTAAAGTTCAAAATGTAAAAATTCAAACATTAAGGCTTCAAAGGCCATTATGAGATGAAAGTTTGGATGAGATAGCAGCATTAGGTAGAAAGACAACTGCATGGACAACTGAAAAAAAATAAATTGCCGCAACTTCAAGGGCTATTCCCTTTTTTGCACAGCACCTTTGTAGAAGCACAATCTAAGTCCCTATTTGCTTTTTTAATGAAAGAGCAAAGAAAATTTGGAGATGTTAGTGTTCCCATCTGAGGTCCCAGCGCTGTTTTGTGGGGTGGCGTATTAGAGCAAGGTGAACTAAAAGTTCCTAGAGCTCTGAATGAGCGTGCATTAAATTTCTTCTCAGGGCACCTCAGTTACCAGGGAGGGGCATAGACATGGTCTATCTTATATCTATATATAGATATAAGGAAGAGGGGGTTTTATGATGAGGATGGTGAGGCCCTGGAAGATATGTTCAAGCTCAGGTTGGATGGGGCTTTGAGCAACCTGATCTAATGGAAGGTGTCACTGCCTGTGGTAGGGGGGTTGGACTCAATGGTCCTTAAAATGTCCCTTCCCATCGAAACCATTCATTGGTTGTATGATTCCGTTTCCTTGCTTGGCTGAAGCAGCTGCCATTTTTAAGCCATACAGTGTCTTGGACAGCTGTGCAAGTAGTGTGTTTCTGGTCCCTGGGCTCCATGCAGCTTTGGAACTTTGGGACATGAACTAAACATTTGGACTTTGATTTTTTCTTTTTTTTTTTTTTTGTGAGAATGAAGCTGACAGGCACTTAGTGGGTTAAGATAATAAGGTGTCAGTGTTTCTGGAAAGGCTGATAATCCCTTTTAGGTTCTTGTGTAGTACACTGATGCCTCTCTGACATTGGGATGGCCAAATCAGATGCTGAGTGTGCACTTACCAGCAAAGTGTGTGCTGTACTTGTGCTGCAGCAGGTGTGAAATCTTAAAAAGACCTGGAGGTCTGTGCGCTGTGCAGATTGCCCACCTAGATAGCCCAGATGAGGCCTGCTTGCAAATCTTAGCTGCCCAGGAGAGGGATTGTGTGGGCACCACTAAGGAGGACATTGAGCCATCTTGCGTGTTTAATATTGGCACTGTGACGTTGCTGTGTTGTGCAATTAGTTGTTGAAGCAACTAAGCTGACAGGTGTCTATTGTGACTATCTAGCCAATAGCTCTGTTCTCTAGCTATCCTTAAAGGCATCCTCGACTGACTGAATCAGTTGGAAGATCAAAAACTTGAATTTTTCTATCTGCAGCTTCTTTCCACATTTTCACCCAAGACCATCTTGTCTTCAATGGATTTCCAAATGCTTAGTCATAATTTTCTTTTCATTTAGACCAGATGTAACCTTAAAAAAAATAATCAGGGAAAAATATTTTAAGCCTTTAAAACTGTGAAGAATTTTGTTTTGCTGTGACATGAAACAGACCATTTTGTAAATTATCTAAATAACACAAGATATATGTGGACAGGCTTATAGAAGAAGAGATCTTAGCTATGTGGCTTAAGTTTTGTAATCAAAGACTATTGCATGTCTGGTGTTATAGGCTCTCAGAGGTATTAGGCTCCAAACAGCCTCCTCTAGGGTATACCTCTAAAACTGCATTAGAATACAATTTGTGAAGCTGCCACTTGAGATTGAATTGGTACCCAAGGTTATAGCTGACTAGACCTGGAGATCTGACGCTCTTTGCAGGAAAATATTGACCAAATTCTGTTGGTTGTACAGCCTCTGAAAGCTTGAGACGGACTTTTTGAAAGAAAGTTGGAGAGATTCTAGTGTTTCATATTAATCTCAAGTGAACACACCATCACTTGAGATACGTGCTTGTACGTTCTTGAGCCTCCCAGAGAGACTTGGACTTGCTGGGGTGAACAGATGAATTCCAACAGCAGTGTCTCATCATTGATTCCTTCAAAGGATCTTAGTCATGGATGTTGCATACCCGTTTCAGCATTGCTCTTAATGAGTTAGCAGAAATCTGAGAATATTTACTCTCCCCCCCCCATTTACTTCCCCCATCTCCCCCAAAAAGAAAAGGCTGATAGAAAAATAGTGTACATTCACTAAAATTGTTCCCTGTGACTGCTCAGATTATCTTTGAGGTGAAAGCTCAGTACCTTGCAGCTCTTGGCTTGCTACAAATTCATATCTGCTGCGTCCCACAGTATCATCTGCCCATACCCCTAATGCATCAGCACCAATGCCACTGTGGAGGAATAAAGAGGATTCTGATCTATTTTATGGATGAAGAGAAAGGTTGGCTGTGTTCCACTGGCCGTATTTATCAACTAATGTAATGAAGTTTTAATGTCAAAAATCTGTTGATGCTGTGCTTACAGTTACATGAAATGGATTTTACCTTAAAAAAGAATAATAATCAAAGAATTATTTACAGAATGCCATCTGTATCACATCACTACACGCGAACGTCCAGATGTGAAGAAATGACAGATGTAAATTTCTACACGAAGTAAGGGGTAGAGGTCTGAGGTGAATATCTCAGTAGTTGCTGTTTATTACCTGTCACAGCCTCTCAACAGAGCGGTAACTAAATGGCACAGTAGGGTACACCTGCAATGCTTCTAAAGGAGGCAAACGTAGAGGTGCTGTCAGTAATCCTTCATGGGCAGAACTTTTTTATAACTGAACGGTGTATTTTAATGGCAAGGTGATCAACATTTTTCTTGCTTCTATTTCTCTAATGCAGCATTCTGCAAAAGGATTAAGGTAAGTCACGGAGAAAATTTTGTTATTTTTGCATGACTTGTTTATGGTGGATATGGGAACAGAACTTCAGAAATGAATGGATGATTGCTGTTTTGATAGAGCTGTTGCACGTAAAAGGAACTTAAATGGTATTCTCATTTAACAACAGAAAAATATTACTTTCACAAATTCATACTTATTTCTGCCTTGGAACAGAGGGATGATTTTTTTTTTTTCTTTTTTTCTCCCCTCTAAATGGTGCTACAATCAGGTTTTCAAATCTGATTATTTTCAAATCTTTGTTATTTCAGATCAGGTCATTTAACAGCTTAGTATGCACTATTCCCACAGATTAGGTCTTGAACATTTATCAGGCTTCCTGATGAAATGTGGGTATAAAAGAACATCTACTGATGTCTGATAAAACAAACTAAAGAACCAGGTTGAAATATGGACCGTGTATGTTTATGAATATGTATGCATGTATCAGAAGCATTTATGCATGAAAGACAAAAATGGGAGAACGTAAGTGGTAGCACCCTGGGAGTACAGGCTCAGTTTTAAACCATCTGAAATGAAGCTTAAGTTAGTAATCTTCTACACAGCTTTTGTTTTGTTGGCTGTGTTTGGGCATTGCGTAACACGTGTGGGAGAGTTACAGGAGTTCTGGTGGTGCACAGCATTTTAAAGTAGGGTATTTAAAATTCCAGGCCACAAAAGGGAGCCACGTGCTGGAGCACGTGCCGGGGGCTGACAGCGAAGGGCGCACGCTCGGAGCCGTAGCAAAGGCGTTGGGTTGCCTGGAAGGGCACCACCGATAAGTGGCTTTGCTACCTTGATCTTCCCGTGGAGTCAGGAGACAGTCAGGCAAAGTCATACATTGTCAGACATACTAATGAGAGACCCCCTGATCCGGAGGACAGTCGCTGACAACAACCGAAACTGATTTATATTTTTAGAGTTACAATTACTGCTTTTAAGTGGTTATGACTTTAAGTTCACAGTTCTTGATGTAGAATGTGAAAACATAAGAAGCTTATTGTTTGCTTCAGTTAGTTCCATGGTAGTGTTAAAAAAATCATCTGTAGAAGACACTTTTCTTTCCTGTTTTTGCAAATGTAATTCTTGCCTAGTGTTACGAAGGTAAACAAAATGTCATCTTTTGACAGCTCGGGGAGGGGTGCAATGGTCTAGCGTGTTCCCATCAAACCTGTCTATAGAAAGGGTGCTCAGGGATTTCTTTTGCTTCTAGTAGACTTGGACACTAAAACTAAGGATGAATTTTTATCATACACCAAATTCAGATATTAGTGAGAAGACTGACACCAAATGCCAAAAAACAGTGGAAATATGTTCAGAGAGGAATTAAGAGGCAAAGCCTGTAAGGGTAGGGCTTATGTCCTACATTTATAGAATTTGGCTCTGACAGGAGAGCCTCACAGCCCCAGCAGCCCTGCAAGGGGCCCCAAGCTGTGATGGCTCGGTGGTCCTCCCCAGCCCCCCAGTGCATTGCTGTTGTCTTGGGCCAGCAGCCCAGGCATGCCGGAAGCTTGGCTGTCTTTCAGCGGGAGTGGGCACAAAGCAGTGGAAAGAAGATGTTGGGCAGCAGTGAAAAGTAGAAGTTGGGAAAGCAAAATATAAGTAGAACACAAATATTTAATTTTCCAACTTGTGCGGTTTGCTCTGTGGTGGGTTTGGGTCCTGCGGGGTTTGTCTTGTTTGGTTGGTTTTAGCCTTCTGCCATCCCTTCGGGTCTGTTCATTCTCCACATTTGAGAACTGAGGATACAATTATCACGACCAGGGAAGAGCAGTGAAATTACACCTTGCTGAAGCAGCTCTTCTGAGATTTACTCTGCTTATTCTTTTTGTCTGTGATATAATTACGCTCAGTAACAGGGGCATTCAGCTTGAACCTATGTTTACAAAACCTGTTTTGCTCTGTGTAATCTTAAATTTGGTTAAGTGGTTAATACTACGACTCAGTAATTGTTATGGCGTTGTTTAACGTATTTTCAGTTATTTTTGCCTCCTGAATACTTAAATGCAAATCCTTGTTAATTAGCCTGATGTTTTTAAAATTAGGTAACGCTTTAAAATTTAATCTAGAAGTTATGTACCAGTTGTGTCAGAGATCAGCAACGCTAGTAATGAATGTTTAATATCACACCTAGTGTCTCTTTCCAAAGATATATCTTAGCCCCTTTCGTGATTTCTGTCTGCTTGTTCAACCTCAAGAGGGTTCTGGAGTCCTTTTGAGAACAAATCCTTCTAACATCTCCCATTTGTCAAACTGAGAAAAGTATGTAGTCTTCTTTTCATAAGAAAATTGATCCAGGGGGTGGGGAGTTAAAGACACGCCAGTCTTTTGTTTTGCATGAGTTGCTGGCTTGTTGGGTTTCAACACAGCTTTTTATGGTTCCTCCCTGCTTCATTTGTAAATACACTGGAACATGGTGTCATTCCTAGGGGAAGCCATTGTGTCTGGCTGCTTCAGTGCCCGAAGTCAAGTCCCTACAGTTTTATTTCTCACTATTCTGAGAGAGATGTTGCCATTGGATCTGTTTGATCTATTACAATTAGTTTGAACCAGCTCTGGGGTATAGACCTCCCAGTCCAGCAGGATGGGTGTAAAGGGACTACAGCATATCTTCCGTACTTCAGATTAACGCTTCAGAATATTCTTTTGTTTTGATTAGCTGAAGAATAGAGGAATGGAAAACTACTGTTTTGATTATAACCCTTCAAATGAACATAAGATAACTGGACAAAGGGTCATACTGTACCCGTGTCATGGCATGGGACAAAATCAGGTAAGATTCATGTTTTATTTTCATTTTGACTAACACTATGGCTGTAATGTAAAACATATGGTAAAAAGCATTGCAGTAGGGCTTAGAAAATGTGTTGCCACAGGTGATCTTACATCTAATTTTGATTCTTTTACTAGATGCTTTTAATTTTGATGTCTCTTGAGGTCAGAGATAGGGTAAAAGGTGAAAGCAAAAGACAAATATATTTCGTAGGAAAATAACGTTATCTTTTGTTTAGCTAGCACTAAAAGATTAACTGAGTTCACTATCAAATCACTGGATGTTAATGCACGGATGTCTCTGCTGATGATGTGATGCATCCGTGTACCTTCAATGGGCAGCACCAGACTGCGAGCAGCGATGCTCTTGGAGCTGTGCAATTGGTGCTCCCTCTGCTGGCATTCAGGCAGCAGGAGCAAGGAGAAATGGAGAAACTCCCTGACCACAACAGTAAAAAGTAAAAGAAAATATAAAATGGTACAAGAGAATTGCAGAGCCTGAGGAGGGAAGGCCAAACCAGGAAAGGGCCAAAACTATACAAGTGAAATGCGCAACAAGGCATGGGAGGGCTGACAGAAGCCAGGGAAAGGTGGCCAAGGTGACAGAGGTAGGGCAACAGGTGAGGAGCAGGGCATGTGTGATAGAGGAAGGAGTTATTAGGAGCTACAGGGAGGGAGCGTGAAACAAGCAGGTTCACTGGAGACCTCTTTAGTGGAAAGGGGCAGGGGGACTGAATGTGGGAGCAGAGCTACCAGTTGGCAAATGGGGGTGTGAGTAAGGGTGACAGGTAGTAATTGCAAAAGAAAGAGAGGACAGCAGGAAGAGCTGTGGTGAGGGTAACAGAGGGAGGCTAAAATAAGACAAAAGTATAGAAAGAGAGGTGAGATAGCAAATTAAAGTCAGGATTGTTGAATTTGCACCTCCTTTTTCTGGCTCACAAGTGGCCGTGAAACCTACCAGCAGAACGTTTCTCTCCACTTCCTTCCTGTCCCATGCTCTTTTGACAGTCGTTCTTAAAAGGTATCAGGCTGCAGCTGGTGGTGTGAATTCTGTAGCCTAGTTGGCAGGTGGCAGTGGCAGGACTGAAACAGTCAAATCTTCCATACGTGCATCCACTGGTGTCATCTGATGGAACTAATGGTGACAAGGTTGGTCACCCTCTAGTTGTATCAACACTAAAGAGAGCAAGGCATTTCACCACAGAGTTTCACAGGCATTTGCTGACAACAGGCAGCCCTTAGCCTCTGTTTGGTCCTTGGAAGGGAATCTGCCATCCTAATCCCAAGCTCTTCTGCCTGCTCTCCCCTGGTCTGCTCTCTATACAGCTTTAGCAGCAAATCCTCACTACAAAGCTTCACTCCGGGTCCCCAGCCCCGTGCCACATGTCACTGACAGCTCCAGTTTCTCCACTCCATGCTATTTAACATTTTCTTTTCCATTCTGGCTGGCTCCCAGTCTTTCTCTAACGCCCTTGCTCTGTTTCTTCTCTCATGTATTCCTCCCAGCAGTTACTACCTACACTAGGTCACGATTTGCTCCTTTTCACATGCCTTCTTCTTTCCTGGCTAGCTCCCATTTTTAATCCTCTGGTCTTCTCCTTCTCATCCCTCTCCATTTGCAGAGTTTGTTCTACCATTCATAATTTTCTTCCTCAAATAATACTCCCTGCTGCACATTCGCACTGTGTCATGGTACAAAGGAATGAAGTTTATTCTCTAAATAAAGCTCGGTAAAGTTGTTCTCCAAAAAGCACCTTGATAGGATTTAACATTAAAGAAGGTTAACTTGGTCAGCCGTATGTGTCTTACATTCCAGACATTACACCCATCCTCTGGCATGATATGCTAATGGCAGGTGGCTGTTTATGTAGGGGACAACTGCAAAAGCTCTTTTCACTGGAAGCAATTCTTCACTTAAAGTGACCTCTGAATATCTGTATGCACTGTGCTGAGAGCAGAGAGCTCTGTGCTCTTTTATAAAGTCCAGCACCTGCTCAGTAAGTAAAACCACTCTCAGAGAACTGAGATCTCTGGTAATTTGTTGCTATTTTTCCTTGAATCCATGGCCCAAGTGAGAGGGTTCCCTTTCATCCTTTTGAGTTGCTTTTGTGTAAGTAGTAAGAAAGTAACTGTGAGTTGTTTAAAATTAGCGTGTTCATTATAGCAAGAAGGTGAGGATACAACTGTGGTGATAGGAGCTGAGCATATATAGAAGACACAGAAAATAGGCAAAACACTGGCTACTTGGTGCTTGCACCTCAGGCTGCTGCTGTTCTGTGGAAGTGTCTGCCCCAGTAGGTAAGAATAAAAGGTTTTGAAATTCAACACCAATAAAGCCCATTTCCCTTCTTGTTATGGCTAAGAAGCAGTACAGAGGGCACCAATGCATGATGGCAAGAAGCCAACCTGATGTGGTAAGAAGATGGGAAACTACTGAGCAGCCTGCTTTGTCTGACAGCACTCTCCCAATATTCCCATTTGCAGCTGATAGATTTGAGGCAAATAGGGAGAGGCAAACAAAGAGCTTAGAAAAGCCCTTGGATTTCCTGTGAAAGGGGTATAAGACCTGGTAATATCCTTGCTGTTTCTACCCATCAAGTGCAAACTTAATCCTGCATACCAAAGAGCAGTAGACAGGCACAGAGAGGGATGAGAGTGTGTTTCGGGGTCTGGAGAGATAGCCAAAATCTGCTTCCATCCCTATTACCACAGAGCACTGGTACAGCTGGGGCATATGCTGTAGATCACCCCAGAAGGGATAGGCACTGGATAAAAGCCCTCATCAAGTTTCCCAGTAGCACTTAAGGGAATCTACTGGCTCTCTGAAGGAAGGAAATGCAGTAAGGCTACTAGTTACTGGGCCATGGATCAGTTTGAAGATACTTCCTTTCTGCTTACGGAACCCATGGGAATGTAGTGATAGGATGAGGGGTCATGGTTTTAAACTGAAAGAGGGGAGATTTAGATTAGATACTAGAAAGAAATTCTTTACCGTGAGGGTGGTGAGACACTGGAACAGATTGTTCAGAGAAGCTGTGGATGCCCCCTCCCTGGAGGTGTTCAAGGCCAGGCTGGACGGGGCTTTGAGCAACCTGCTCTAGTGGGAGGTGCCCCTGCCCATGGCAGGGGGGTTGGAACTAGGTGATCTTTAAGGTCCCTTCCAACCCAAACCATTCTATGATTCTATTTATCTCATGTATGACTAGAGCTTGAAAAAGCCATAGCCTGAAGTATTTATTCCATTTGAAGCAGTACGGGGTAAAGAACTGTACAATGTTCATTGGGCAAGGAGGCAGGAGTGCTTGATTGCTAGTACTTAGCAATAAACTAACCATTTTACTTGCTCTTCTACTCCAAAATCTGCTGTGAGTCCTTGAGGTGCCATTCAGAAAAGATGTCAGTAGTAAGGACAGCTCTGACCCTGTAGCTGTTCCATCTACTCTTGATGCATCCGATACAATCAGCAGCTTGCGGGCTTTCACTGATACTGATACAAACTGCTTAAAGAGTTGTTATATCTTATAAATCCACTAATGAGCAAGGCTCTGAATGTGGCCTTGTAAAAGTGTCCATCCAGACATAAACACGCAGGAGTAAAACTTTTTCTTTATTCATGAGTCATAACCTTAAAATGAGTGCCTTTCCAGCACACTGCCCAAAGTATCAGGCTTTCCATGTGCCAGTTAGATACTGAACCTGGCAACTAAGGCCTGACGGCCAGGGAATAGTTGAAGTTAAGAAAGAATAATAATCATAAAAAAAAACATTGGCCCGATATTACCACATTTGACTTTTGCTGATGATGAGATGTTTTTGACATAACACAGATGTCATAAAGGCAGTTCAGCCTACATTACAGGAACAGGTCCTAGCAATAGGGCTACGAAAATGACTAGGGGACCAGAACATCCCTCATGGACCTGCTTTGGCAGGGTGGTTGGACTAGAAGATCTCCAGAAGTCCTTCCAACCCCATTGCATTCTGTGATTGTGTAATAGGTTTCAAGGGGAAATCAGAGTCTCCTGGGTGCTATATCAGCAGATAAACTTCAAACTTGAAGTTGCCTTCCCAAAACATGCATTTCCCTTTGCAGCATCACAAATGAATGATGGTGAACAGGTTAGTTTGGGGAGGGGGAGGAGGGGGTCACTTACATCACTGCCCAAAGAAAAGGCATGGAGCTCCACAAGCTGGGTGAGTGGACAACGTTGGTCTGTGACAGCTGCCTTGGCAGAGAAATTCCTGATTGTGATAAAAGGAGGGGCAAAGGAGTTTTCCTGAAACAATTAGTAGCAGCTTAGACTAGATCAGAGCTCTTAGACCTGGAAATGAGTGACTGCAGACTTTGTAATCACATGGCCCTGTTTACATTAAAACTCCATTTTCAGTTCCTCTTCCAAGGTTAATTAGCCTTGCTGGTTGTTAAGGATGGTTTTGTGGTAAGTTCAAGTATATACAACATTTCTGAATTGCTACAACCCCCTTCACAAAGCCGTAGAGTCTCTGTCTTCGGGGGTAAAACAAAGGAATATTCCTTCTTCTCCCTGATGCTTTTATTGCTTTCCACTAATGCAGCTATACTATTTGTAACAAGCAATCTTCTGGTGTGTATAAAACTCTCCTCTATCCTACTGTGTATAATCTAAATAAGATCTAAACACATACCCGTGCACTATAGTGATCTAAATTATTTACAAGCATGCTAAATACAAACAGCTCTCAATATCTGCCGCTCTTTAATGAGGTCCAAAATGTGGCAAGTGTCCATGATAAATATAAAAATTTTAAGGAAGTCTTCAGCCGTAATTGCTACAAAAGCCAAGATGTTTTACACCATGTTCAGAACACCTCTGTAGAACCTTGTACAACAAGTAAAGCCAGTAAATCGTCTCTAATAAAGTTCTGTTCATGTTTAAAAGCAGCTGTAGCTGATTTGCTCCAAATAATACCTTAAAATGTTCTATAATAAAATGCTTATCACCATGCGTCCTGAGTACTTTGTAACTGGAAATGAACCTTGACCAACTGCATTTGAACTATGCAGCGAGCAACTCCTTAATTAAAAGTAACATTGTTTTGTGACAACTGAATTCAGAAGGCATAATGTCAGGCTATAAACTGGTTTCCATCCTGTTTTTAAAGGTGATCTAGAATGTGAAAGTAGAATATTGCAGTCAATTTTTATTAGTTCTTTAATTCTGGAACGTCTGTTTTCCAGGGCTTTTATTCAGTATTTCATACGTTTGAAGTGCTACCAGAATAAAGCAGTGCTGTGGTGAGATTGATTTTCTGTAAAATAGTAAGCAAACAGCAGCAGTTAAGGCTCCTTGAATATTTTTGGCAGGATTTCTCTCCACAGTAGCAACCTTAATATGTGAACTTAATTATAGTATCTTAGTATATCCTCCTTATAAGTATTTTCTTGTGTGTCTATGAAATGACTGTTGTCCTTTGTTTCTTCTCTTGGGTTTGTAGTTTTTCGAGTACACATCCCGTAATGAGATACGTTACAACACTCGACAGCCAGAAATCTGTGCAGCAGTCGACTCAGGGACCGATTACTTGACAATGTACTTGTGTCAAGAAAATGTCCACAGTATTCCTGAAAACCAGAAGTTTGTTTTCAGAGAGGTAAGTGTGCCTGCTCGGGTTTGGGTTTGCTCTTTTTTGGGAGTGGGTGGAAGGAGAATTGTTGAGGTTTTTTTCTTTTTATCTTACTGCCTACACATCATGCAGGCCACAACATCGGCATAGATCTCTGGGAGAAATATGCTGTTTTGGCTTTTAATATCTGAACGTAGAACCCGGGTAGCAGCAGTGTGCAGGTGAAGAGTATGCCCAATCATAAAGAATAGGAAGATGAGAGGAAAAAAAGTGCCCTTCTTAACCTCAAAGGAGTTGAAGAGGTTGACAGAGATGTCTCTTTGCCCTGTCCACATCTAGCTCTTTCTGTGGGCTTCTCAGTTCTCCCTTGCATCTCACTCCTACTGTCTTCTCATGAGAACTGAGGTGCTTCCATATACCCCTTCCCCAGCCAGGCCCATGGCTCGCCTACTTCTACTCTCCTTTCATTGACTTCTTTTATTTCCCAGCATTTATACCACCATATACCTCTGACACATCACATACCACTGTTACCTTTCACTATTCTCTGCTTTTGAGCAGCTGCCCCTTCTCCTTTGCAAACCATCTCTTGTGACCCTCCCTGTGAGCAGCAGAAGTGCTCCCTGAGCTTTTCTGCAGTGTAATGTGCAGTAGTGTAATTTGATGTACCATCAAAAAATGCCTTCAGCTCTACTCCTACCCCTACACAGGACACATCTTACTGGCTGTGGGGACTTAGAAAATCTTTACCTGTCTTTTTCAGCCTTAATGCCTACTCCCAAAGGGGAGGGATACTGAGAAGTATGGAGTATATTTAATAAACATAACGTGATCTTAGGAAACCTTGTGTTTAGTCGTTTTTAATCTCTGAAGGAGCTCCTAGATGCCTGAGAGAAAATAAATTGAATGAAAAATGATGGCCTTGGTTAGGTTCTGGAGTGTTATTATTTGGCTATGGGAAAAGGTCACATAATATATAAAAATGGTATATTTACATAATGTGTCTGCATAATGCATCTAAACTCTACAGGCTCCACAGTTGACAAATTTCATGCTTAGATACTACCACCAGTGATAGGGGGCAGAATAAATTCTAAAGAAAAATATGAAAACTACTGTCCATTCACTAAATCTTGTCCAGACTGAAGCTCACAGTGATATTATTGAGTAAAACAAGCTATTTAAAGGCTGAGTTTTATGGTGGTTTATTCTTAATGCTGACTTGAAATTTTTTTTTTTCAAGGTCATATGCATTAATCCCTAAGATGACACATATTGAATAGTCCTCAGTCACTTCAGGGGATAATTGAGAAAATACAATAGTTTTGGAATACGTCTGTTTCCTTTGCACTCCCAACCATTAACTTTTAGCATCTGAAATTTTAGGAATTATTTTAAATCTTCCTTCTTTCTTGTGATCACTTTGTGCCCGTGTGCATTTTGAACGTACTGCTCTGCTCCAATTCCTCCTCTTCTTTCACATTAAATCAAAATCACCAGTCCCCACCTTTCAAGGCAAGTGATGGGTGAGGTGTCAGTGCCACATTTCTCTTGTTTTATGCAGAGCAGTGTCAGATGCTGGAAAAGCTGTCCTTATAGATGTAGCATAATCAAAGATTTGAACAGCATTCCCAGCAGCCTGGCAAGAATTAAGTTCTTACGGGCACCGAGTCAAGAATGAGTGAGGCAGATATTGATTAGTCCACTCAAAAAGCTGAATTATAGCGACGGAAACAGGAAAGTCATTCAGCAGCAAGCCCATGAGCAAGCATGCACTGCTGGGCATCAGGGGCTGTGGCTTGAGGTGCAATTAGTGCAATACTCCTGATGGTGGAAGGAGCAGGCTTCCAAAGGAGTCAGCGTTGTGCTCAGAAACGGGGTGTTGGCATTTTTCTTTTGAAGCCACCAAAGGCTTTGGAGATGGGTAGGTGTGGGAGTCCCCTGGGCCAGAGGAGGGGTCTCAGAGCAGGGTGGTTCTCTACAGCTGGCTACGCTGTCTTTTTGCAGCTCGCTATCATGGTTGACAGCGATCCCAGATTGGAGCAAGCGATGTGAACTGGAGATGAAATGTTCTTGAAGACTCCTGTAATAGGAGGGCCTGAGGCCTCAAAACGTGTTCTTAGGGAATCTGACTGTGGAGGCCTGTCTGACCTTACACCTCTGAGGCAGCTGTGCTGCCCTCCAGCAAAGCAAGCCAACTCCACGTGCATCTGCAGTCAAGGAGCACGCTTATTTTTTTCCTTTTCCACTAAAAATATACCCTATGAAGAAAGGGGAAATTTTTTAAAATTTTTTCTGAAAATATATCCAACATCTACACCTAACTAACAACATTTACATTTTACTTGTAACACGTGCAATAAGTTGGTGAATTTGGGCAATGATTGTCCTTGGCCTTGGTTTTCTCTGTCTGTATTCTGGTGCAGTAACAAAAGGCAGTGGAAGTGAATGAAGTTAGCACATCCTTCACAGGCTTAGATGTCAAGACACAAATCACTCTAAAGCAATGTTAATCTGAGTTTAAAAGCAGGGTCTTTTGATAGAGTTTCAGAGATCCTCAAGGTAGGCATTTTAACTTCACTGCATAGACCCATGAGAAGGATATGTGTGATATTTATTTGTTATAAATGTCTTCCATTACTTTTAAAACACAGTGACATGCCTGTAATTTTTAAGACCTGAAAAGCAAAAATTATTTCTGTCTTTTATAGGACGGTACTTTGTTTCATCTACAAACCCAGAAGTGTGTACAAGCCCAGTCAAACGCTCACAATGGTAACCCAGCACCATTATTACGACCGTGTACCAACTCGGACTACCAAAAATGGTTCTTCAAAGAAAGAAGTTGATTCAGGTGTCATCTAGGATGCGGCTGAATATGAAGACGTTCTCTTCCTAGTCAGCAGTTAGTCGGCCTTTTGAAAATCATCACCTAAGTGATATATTTTTGTATGGAAAGAACTGCAATTAGTTTACAAGCCTTCAATTTTGTTTTCTGGAGCATTAAAAGGCACTAAGCATTGAGAGCTACGTAAAGTAAGTGCTGTGGTTATACCATGCACAGAATCTGCTCCTCTTCTTTTTATTTGGCAGCTACATAACTGCTTCTGAAGTGTCTTAGGTTCTTTTCACAAGTGACAATATCTTTTTTTTTTAATCTACTGTGTGAAGGTAAGGCAGTCAAAATAATTGCACTAATGTTATCTGCTAATAACTTAAAATGTTTATTTTTCTACTAAAACATTCTGCAGTTGGGCCTTTGTAACAGATACTAGTTAATAATTCTTCTTGTCTTTTAAATACCAAGAAGGTAAACGTAGGCCAGATTCTGCCCTAAGTGACTACCACAAAACCCTCACTAAAGACAGTGTGGATTTGCACATGAAGGCAGAGTAGGTCTGCACGTTTTTGCACAAATAACAATCTAGATGCATACAGATTGCACATGCTTGACAATGCGATACATAAAATGTTGTGACGATTTAGATGCTCATGGCACTTGCCAAGTTTATAATCATGCTTAAGTCTGGTTTTGGAGTAAAATGGGGATTTTCTCATTTTTCTTCAAGAAATAAGGCAACAATGTTTAAAAGTGATGTTCTGGGAAAAACTATTTGGATTCACATGGGTCTAGCTATGCAGCTGTGTCACAGGCTGCATGACTCACTTTAACATTATGTGGATTTTCAACATGCATCAAACTTTCAAGATCAGACCTAGCAATAATTCTTTAGACAAATTTCAAAATTAGTTAGAAAAAACAAATCTAAGAAATTATATCTTTCATTAAATTGTAAATGTTTAAATGGTTTATATAAAAATTATTATGTAAACATAAATGGTTTTGCAACTAATTGATATGCTATGCAGCTGATATTAATACAAAAAGAATTGTCTTTCAGGTATAATGTGTTTTGTCTGGGAGCTCCTTTTCTGATAAGTTGGTCATGTAAACACATATAGTCCTACTGAAAACATAGGGTTTCATCTGCAGTGGTTCAAGATGGTTTCTGCTGTGGTGTGTGGGATCTGCCTTACCCAGCCAGACAGTAGTGTGTATAGCAATGTGTTTGGTCATTGACCATCATAATTACAATGATGATTAAAAGGCTTTCAGCTCATATGGAAAGTTTCTTTCTGTATCAGCTGGAGGCATGCTTATGTGTAACAGCATGAAGATTTCAACCATTTTCTTCTCAGAAGTCTTGGCATCTGTTTCAATTAGTTTGGGATGTTTTCTGTTATTTGCCTTTGTTCATGTTTTCTATAAATAATGTACAGCCTTTTAATTGAATCCTCATAAGCTCATGCCATTTTGGCATACCTATTTATATGATTAGGGTGTGTGGGGAGGGGTTTCAGCCTGTAGGAGATGCATACGTAGATTCTTCCAAAGGTCCTTCTAAACCCATGTATATGGAATGTTTTTGTGAGCACCTTTGAAGTTTTGTCTCTGTGGGCTGGACTGATTGAATTGATGTTAGAATTAATAAAATATTTTGTGATTCAGTAGAGTGAGAACCGTCTTGACAACTTTTTTTTTTCTTATGGTCAGTTGATTTTTTTTTTTTAATCATTTCTCTGATCTCAGGCTCTGATCCTTGCAGCACTTGGGAGAAGACAGCTTTATTTTATGGTCTCTCAAGTTCCTTTTTCTGAAGTCAGTAATGCTTCTGTTCACCTGCTAGCAGCAGTGGTGTGCACTTCGTGGAGCCACAAATCAAATCTGGATGGCTCCGTGAGAGAACTGAGAGAGCTCCAGCAACACAGCAAGGTTTTTCTGTTGATTTTTGCTTTGCCTTCTTGATTGTTGATTAAACTATACTAGCAAGTTAATGAGAGCCCAGCTATTACAGTTGACCTCTGTGATCAATGAGATTTTCTTCGTTTTGGGACTTCCAGATTTCATCACCAGATGGTGGTATGCCAGTGAAACTTAGTAATTGGAAATTATTTTCCATACGTCTTCCCACTCTATACTTGTTTAGAGGGACTTATTGATGCTCTGGGCTTCTGGTTACATGCAGCTGAGCCATTTTTTGGGGGGGTGGTGGGGTGGTGTTTTTTTATTCCCATATACCAGCAAACCTGCTAGCCTGGGTTGAGTATTTTCTAGGCAAACACACTTATGTTGAGTTCAAAAGCAGACACTGAACTTAGCAATGTCACCAACTTGCTTCCCCTATGTTGGCCTGTTAGTCCATCTACTTACATTCTTCTCCTTGATATCCTTTTCTTCTCAATGCACTGGACTTGTGTTAATGTCTGTCTTCAGCTTTGGAGGGTGAAGGACTCCATAAGGATCTGAGTCATAATGCACATCTCCAAAGTCCCTTTTGCAGGAGGTCAGGCTTACCTGCTGAGACTTTGGGCTTCTCCTCAGGAGAGAAGAGGCTGGATGCCTCACGGAAATGGAATAATTGGAGCACTTCAGTTGCAAATCAATACTTCATCTGGTTTTGTCCTCCTATTGCTCTCTTTGAAACAGAGAGAGGGAAGAACATTTTCCACATAGTCCAAATCAAGAACCAGTAGGTCCCCCCCTTCTTAGTATTCATCTTCCTTTTATGCTTAAAGCCACACTTCTTTTCCCCTTTGCCACTAACCATGTGAAGCACCCATAAAACCAAAACTTGCTACTGAAGTTTATTGATAACCTTAGATTAAAAGAATGGAATATTGGCAGCATTAACTGGGAAATCTCAAGGGTCCTTCTTCCATTTTGTAGCATCACTCTGTTAAAAACAAGAAAGGACATTTTTTAAATATAGAGAGATTGACTGAACTAATTGTCCTAAGAAGATATCGTCCCAGTGCACAGTATGTCATAGATTCTAGGGTAGAGATGAAGAAATCTGTCTTCCAAATGGATTTTATTTCTCCCTCATTGCCTAGCTGTGAATACAACCCCTCCCATGTTTACTGCCCATTTTTAGATCAGCCTGATTCTGTGTTCTTCCAGGTTTCTTCCCTTCCCCTTGTCTGATGTTCCATGGATGTCCCTAGGTATGGGGCATATTTGACACGGTTGAGGTGCAAAAGATTAGGCCAGGAGACGTATTTCACAAAACTGAACTGTGCAAAATGTTTTCCCAGTTGTCCATATCATGTGCTGAATACACCTCGTGAGGGGAATAGTAATATGCAAGGATTCTTTAACCTTCTAGAAACTGCCTGATGGTGTTATCCTCAAAACGAGAATTTGGGGTTGTAAGTACCGATTGATTTGCTGATTTTTTTGGAATTAAAATAAATACATTGTTATTTTTAAAAATGTTTGTTTCTTAGTCCTTGTATTCCTTTATATATATATAAAAATGAAAGCAATCCAGATTGCAGTCTGGTGCCTAATTCTTTATCATATTTCTTTGAACTCATCAGGTAACTATTTTGTTGTTGTTTTCTTTCTTTTATTCTTCCACTGTTCTCCTTCCATTTAAACATTGTGGGTCTTCAACATGGGCTGGAACTTAACGAGTTTTCACTTCAACAGCAAACGGTATACCAACCTTCCTTCTAGGAAAGAAACCGTTAAAACCTCTGTATGTGTGGTCTTGACTGAAGCTCTATGATGGAGGATTGTTACAGCTTGCACAAAAACCCTGAACAGCAGTCGTCATTGTACACCCATCGGTCAACATGAATTGGAAGCAGTATTTCTTGCTAGCTCTGCTGAAACAAAGACTCAAAACTGTGTTCAATTTTTGTTATATTTATAAGTGGTAAGATTTTACTGGAAGGGGAATTTCATGTTGGTTGGTAACACTGGGACTGATGGAATTGTGCTCCCATTCCCTATGTAAGAAACATGGGCAGTTACACAGAGATGCTGCTGGGTTGGTAATTCTGGTGTTCTTTTAATTTCATTTGGCTCTCTTAAAGCCTTTAGATGATGAAATTAGTTTGCAGTTGAGCTTTGTTCTGATACCCTGATACAAAGATGTAGCAGTCAGGATGTCTAGAGAGCCTGTAGGATCGTGCAGTTGTGTGTATACACTTGCAACTGTGGGATTTTTGCCACCATTTGAGAATGCTGTATAGGCTCGTAATAAAGACAAAATTTTTACTGTGCTAACAAGTTAGCTGAGGGTAGGTGGGGAAGTCCTTGGGAGGGAGGGAAGAGAGGGATAGCAGAGCTCCCCCCGTTCTGTTGTGGTGCGAGCAGTTGACTGCACCAGCAATAGCTGGGATTGAATTAGCGCATTGCAGTATTCTTCCACTTCCCATTTACAGAGGAAAACAATTATGTATGTATATGCAGTACTAAAATTACTATGCCTAGATCAACAGTTTTCAATCTTTTTTTCCAATCCATTACTCACTGACATTTATATGAATAGACAAAGCCTGTTCAGACCAGTCCTAGTCAGCACCAACAGGAATGACGTGGCTGTAGATGACACACTTTTAGAGGCTACCAGGATTTCCAAAGGGGGTTAGAGAAGAAAACAGGGCAGGACCTTCTCATTGAATTCTCCTAATTCCAAAAGCAAGAAGATGGAAGATACAGGAAGTGAGTTACTGGCCTGACAGTGTGACATGTTTCATGTAGCATCAGACCATCTCCCAGAGTGGAAGAGGACTTGCAGGAGATGCAATTTTTTTTTTATTGGCGGTAAAGGAAAAATCAGTTTTCTGGGTTTCTTGAACTCATCCGTACTCTGAAGGTATTTAAGTTGCAGCTGAAGAAAAAAGTGGTCAAGGGAGTCATACCAGTACAGATACTTAGACGTGAAATTAATGAATTAGGTACTCTGTGATGAGCAAATATAAAGAATATATAAAGAACAAAAATGTTAACTGTGCATACACTGTGAGAAGACTCAGTAACGACTGAGAGAAATTGGAAATTATCATTAGCAGAAAGATATTTGACATAACTTTTTACTGAAATACAGTTGAAGGAATCACACAATTGAAATGCTGAAGTGACTGGGTAGCATTCCGGGATGAAAGTGACATTTGGTTTTTGAGCAAAGAGAACAGGATTTACAATTCTTGTGAACTGATCTTTTAGCCAACAAGGAATAAACAGCTACAGAAGGTGCCTGGTGTAGACCACCAAATAAGAATATAAAGTCTTTTTGCATAATGGATAAAGCATGTGTGCTACTTTAGAGGATTTCATCCTAGGGGATGCACTTTACTGATTTCATGGTAGCAAAACATTCTGGGGATTTCTTAGAAAGAAAAAAAAAAAAAAAGACAGGTGGGCAGGTGGCTGTGTCTGACACAATCTTTAATGAGCAGTTTGGAGCAATTCTCCTTTAGGCCTCCTTTTATTTAAAATGAGCTGTTACCTGGGCATCTGTTACACATAAGCAAAGGATAGTAACTATGAAAGAAGAAATTTCTCAGTGCTGAGAACTGGAAAGAAGCAGGGTTTACAAAATATAACTGTATGTGTACATCATGTTGAAAACTTACATGCGTAGCACGTGGAAGCTTTTGATAGGATTGCAAATGAAATATTTAAAACGTGAGATATATAGTTCTTTGTTAAATCTAAATTTAGCCTCACCGCATCTATTACCCTATTGTCTTTAATTACATTATTTTCTTGCATTATGTTCCCTGTTTTTTTTTTAACAGTAGATGTGGAAAGTGTCTTTTTATGCTTCACTGAGCACACAAGAATGATTTTGAGAGGCTTAGTTTTGCCTAATCCTCATTGTTCAATATATGGCCTTATTTACTTCCCCATAGTAAATCCCTAGTCTGATAAATAATGGTTATTTTCTTAGGGTTTTTTTTAATGGAACTTGAATGTTACAGTGTCTTAGTGCTTCCCAAATATTTACTGCTTTGTCTTCACAATATGACCATGCAGGAAGAGCACCCCTGTTTTACAGGCAGGGAATGCAGTGACAAAAAGATTAAAGGTCAGAAGTACCACATTATTAAATACTATAATTTGAAGTGTGGCTTTGCTTGGTTTAAACGATACCCAGCAATACTCCAGACTTCTGCAGTTCAGACGTAGGAGCTGGGATTCATTTGACCAAAGGTGGCCACCTAGAAGCCAGAAATGGCCATACAAGACAAACTGGCACCCCAGGGTTCCCATTATACACAGAATGATGAACAGAATGATGTACAGGAAGGATCTCCTGCCAAGTGCCCCCAAAATGAGGACACTCATCAGAGACTACTTCTGAGAAGTCTGCCTTAGCTTTCTGGGCAAATAGGAGTAAATCTTGGTTTCCGGGGCCTGCTTTTGGACCTGTTTTTGTACTCCACAGTAAGCCTTAGCCCCATGACACGGCACTCCCCAGGTGTGTTTCTTTGACCTGTCTCCCAGCATCCGACTTCCCCGTGCACTGCGTGGGCACCACCAGCAGCTGGGCTCTGCCTCCCACGTGAGGACAAGCCTCCAGCTTTATACTAAGTGGAATTCTGCAATAACTCTTTCCAACCCGTGTTTGGAAAGAAGCGAGGAGGTGCATTTGATTTTTAAAATAAGAAAGGGACATTTGGCTGCTGCATCTGTAGCAAAGAAGGATGTCAAGCAGTTGCTAATATTATTCAAGGTATCAATTCTGTTGTGCCACATATTTTGGACTCAAGCTTTCTTTCAGAAAGACTGAGTTCTCAAAAACTGGGAAATGGCTTTTTAACAAAAAAAAAAAAAAAAAAAGCTTAGAAAGTTGATGACATTCCAGAGACGGTGTGAGTGTGTGTGTTAATATACTGCCAATATTGTAAGATGATAACAAAAGCGATGCGAGTAGCTGTAGTCTTGGTAGCCAAGTACTGGAAAAAATCACAGAATGATACAAGCAGTGAGGAATGATTTTCTGTGGAACAGATTTTGACAAACAAGCTTGGCATCTATGGCAGATCAGGTTGAGAATGGTGAAACATCATTTAGCATATGAAATTCTGATTAGAAAATAACATTATACAAAATCAATATGGCACCTATTCCTGTTGGTGTCCTAGGAAGATCTGTTCCTGGTGTCATGTAATCAATTTTCTGGAGGCAAGTAAGTTACTAATAAGTTTGTACAAATAAAGCACATTAGTTTGATTTATCCTCGGTGCAAGATCTGGCTGGTTTCCCTATAGGGATTAGCTCTCCCGACCTGCCTGGCCCTTGGAAGCAGGTGGTGCATAAGGAGATGCTGAGGTTGCTGCTGGTGGCCAAGTGCTGACGGGTTGCAGAGTCAGAACTGGGCCAATTCCCATATTACGTGGAAAAAGGAGAGGTGCCTTGGAGACACCTCCAGGGAGGATTCCTGAGGTGAGGAGAAGTCGGTCTAATTATTTTACAAAAGCAAAATGCAGTGATTGCTAGCCCATGTGCATGGGAGAAGGTCACTGATACAATGTCTCCTTAAGCTGATAAAGGCATGATGAGAACTAATGATTGGAAGCTGGTATAAGACAAATTGTGAGATACACCTCTTAGCAAACTAATTAATGATTTAAATGATTTATCAAGAGATGTGGTGGACTCTTCATTACTGATGCCTCTAAGTCAACACTGCTGGGTGTCAAGGGAAAGGCAGTAAAGCAGTGAGTGTTACGAGATTACTGGTTGATGCCTTTTAGCTCAAGGTCAGATCATGATGATCTTAGAATTTATTAATCTCTGAAGATTCTTTCCAATTTATTGCGCAGATGCCACCGTCGCATGTACGATATAAATTAGATGTATTAGGTTGATCTTCAAAGGTTTGCTGTGAGTGACTTCAGGAAAATTATGCAGATGTGTAAAAAGCGAGGTGCCTAAGACAGGGCTACGCACAGCTTTGAGGTTTGCTGGTGACACCTCCCGTGTGGGATCCACCTGCCTTTGAAACACAGGGTGGAACACAGGGCATGGCCTCCCGGGTTTTCTCACCGGGGGTTCAGCAAGGCACAGCGGAGGGTGGGCAGTGGGAATGAGCTCCCCGGGGTGTGGGGACACGCTGGGAGCAAGGTGGGGAGCGTTGGCCAATAGTTGGGATGTGGAGGTGACCAGCTGGGAGGACAGTCCTGGAAAGGGCTCATCCGCCCCAGGCTACTCTCAGAGTTGTGGCGACCCACGGGGGATCTCAAGAGTCCTGCTGCAGCCTTGGGGTTTGGTTTTGTGCTTGTTTTTTGTGGGGTTTTTTGTAGCCACGAGCGGTGCCAGGCTCAAGAAACCGCCAGTTCTGTAGAAATAAAAAACCAACACCAAACAGCTAAAAAAAAATCGAAAACCCCCGACTCTGCTCTCGCCAACCGCCGGCTCCTGCGTGCCGCAGGGCTGCCACGGCCCGGGCTGCGCGTGTGCGTGTGTGTGCGGGGGGCTGGCGGAGGTGCCAAGCCGGAGTGGGAGCGTGTTTGCGCGTTCCGCGGGGCGCGTGGGGGAGGGCGGGCTGTGGCGGGGGGG